>NC_059256.1:13144254-13206754 GCF_017591435.1 Portunus trituberculatus | reverse complement strand
TCCTCCTCCTCTTCTTCTTCTTCTTCTTCTTTTGTGTATAAATCTGCAAGCAAGACAAAGCAGACAGACAGACAGACAGACAAACAAACACACACACACACTCTCTCTCTCTCTCTCTCTCTCTCTCTCTCTCTCTCTCTACTCACCAAAATCTTTCCATTGGACACTTTTGACCTTGGTGCTGGAATGGGGTGGGAGGAGGAGGAGGAGGAGGAGGAGGAGGAGGATGAGGAGGAGGAGGAGGAAGAGGGAGGAGCAGGAGAGGAGGAGCACCAACTTCCTGGCTTCATATCCTTCAGGCTTCCTCTGTGGACCTGAAAAGTAATAGTAGTAGTAGTAGTAAGTGGTGGTGTTGAAATTTAGTGCCACTGCTACATCAAGAGAATTGGAGTGAGTGACAGGGGAAAACATGCTGGAGGAACTCTGAGCCTGTTGAAAGGTGACTTGAGGGAGCTGCATCAAGGGAATTGGAGTGAGTGACAGGGGAAAACATGCTGGAGGAACTCTGAACCTGTTGAAAAGTGACTTGAGGGAGCTGCATCAAGGGAATTGGAGTGAGTGACAGGGGAAAAATGCTGGAGTGACTCTGAACCTGTTGAAAAGTGACTTGAGGGAGCTGCATCAAGGGAATTGGAGTGAGTGACAGGGGAAAACATGCTGGAGGAACTCTGAACCTGTTGAAAAGTGACTTGAGGGAGCTGCATCAAGGGAATTGGAGTGGAGTGACAGGGAAAAACAGCATTTGCTGGAGGAACTTTGAACCTGTTGAAAAGTGACTTGAAAGGAGCTGCATCACATATGAAGAACGACTGAAGGAAATAGGACTGTGTGTGTGTGTGTGTGTGTGTGTGTGTGTGTGTGTGTGTGTGTGTGTGTGTGTAACTTCATTATCATTATCAAAACAAACCAAAATGCACTCAAAACACACTCAAAACACAGCCAAACACACTCAAAACACACCAAGACACACTCAAACACATCCAAAACACTCAAAACACACTCAAACACATCCAAAACACACTAAAACACATCCAAAACACTCAAAACACACCAAGACACACTCAAAACACACTCAAACACATCCAAAACACACTCAAACACATCCAAACATACTCAAACACACTCAAAACACACCAAGACACACTCAAAACACATCCAAACACACTCAAAATACACTCAAACACATCCAAAACACACTCAAACACAGCAAAACACATCAAAACACACTCAAACATATCCAAAACACATCAAAACACACTCAAACACAGCCAAACACATCCAAACACATCAAGACACACTCAAACATACTCAAACACATCTAAACACACTCAAATACATCAAACACACTCAAACACAGCCAAACACACTCAAACACAGCCAAACACACTCAAACACAGCCAAACACACTCAAACACACTCAAAACACACCAAGACACACTCAAACACATCAAACACACTCAAACACACTCAAACACATCCAAACACACTCAAACACATCAAAACACACTCAAACACACTCAAACACATCAAAACACTCAAACACATCCAAAACACACTCAAACACACCAAACACACTCAAACACATCCAAAACACTCACACTCAAACACACTCAAACACAGCCAAAACACTCAAACACAGCCAAACACACCAAGACACACTCAAACACATCCAAAAACACTCAAAATACACCAAACACATCCAAACACACTCAAACACATCCAAACACATCAAACACAGCCAAACACACTCAAACACACCAAACACACTCAAACACATCCAAACACTCAAAACACACTCAAAACACAGCCAAAACACACTCAAAACACACTCAAACACATCCAAAACACACTCAAACACATCCAAACACTCTCAAAACACACTCAAACACACCAAAACACACTCAAACAGTCAAACACATCAAAAACATACCAAGCCCCTTTCAAAACCCCCTTAAAACACCCCAAACGCACTTGAAATGCACTCAAAGGCACACTCACCTTCCAAACAGGCATGGGACGTTTGGTTGGGTCCAGGGACACCTTTGGGACAGGAGTGGTACACCCGTTGAGCCACTGGTCCGTAGTATAGGGGCATGTGGCCCGGCAGTCTCAGGGTACAAGTCACTGTGGTATTCTCGATAACTCTGCAAAATAGTTTTAATTAATGTCAATTTTTTGTAACTTCTAGTTGTGGTGGAGAGTTGTGGTTTGGTGGAGGTGTGGAGGAAAGGTGGAGGTACATGTGTGTGGGTGGAGGTAAGTGGAGGTAACTTGTGGAGGGAGATATGGAGGAAAGAAAAAGGAGATATTTTGAGGGTATGTTAAGACAGTTTAGCATGTAGCAGTAGTAGTAGTAGTAGTAGTAGTAGTAGTAGTAGTAGTAGTAGTAGTAGTAGTACAAGACACTCACTCTCTCTCTCTCCCTCCTAGTCTTTCTCCCATTCAAATCGGTCACCTACCTACTCCTCTCTCTCTCTCTCTCTCTCACTTCTGCCACCTCTTACCTCTCTCTCACTTTTCCCCATCACGTTCTCTCCCTCCTAGTCTTTCTCCCATTCAAATCCGTCACCTACCTACTCCCCTCTTTTCTCTCCATCTCTCCTCTCACTCTCTCTTTTTCTCTCCAGCTCTCAGTGTCTCTATGTGTTTCTCTCCACAATTCTCTCTCTAATAAACTTTCTCCCATTCAAATCCATTACCTACCCACTCCCCACTTTTCTCTCCATCCCTCCATCTCTCCCCTCTCACTTTCTCTCTCTCTCTCCCTCCCTACAAGGCTCCCCACTCAATTCTCTCCCTCTCACTTTTTCTCCCGCTCAAATCCGTCACCTACCCACTCCCCACTTTTCTCTCCATCTCTCCCTCTCCCTCTCTCTTTTCTCTCCACCTCTCACCTTCCTGGGCACTTGGTAGGTAATGGGGATGAGTGAGTTGGATGTCAGCTGGAGAATTTTGTTGACCTCTGCATTCATGACGTCCAGTCCTCGCTTTGGCACAAGACAAGCGCCCTTCGTCTGAACAGTGCCTGGAGGAAACGGAGGCAGATTTTAGGGTTTTTCCTCCATCCGGCGTTTTCCTCCTCTGCTGTGGGGCTTCCTCCTTCTTTCCTCCATCTTCTCTCCAATTTTGACTATTCTACTATCACTGGTTCATAGTTAAAATAGTACTTTTGTAAAGACAATAACATAAAACACCTGGTATTTTTCCTAATTTTTACCTCCAAAAACTCCAATTCTTTCCTCCATATTTCCTCTGTGTGTTTCCTCCACTTTCCTCCTTAGGTAGAGACTTTCCTCCATGTTTCTTCTACCTTCTCTCCAAGTTTGACTATCCTGCCTCCCTTCTATCATAGTTAAAATAGTAGTTTTCTAAGTCTCACATCTAAGCCTGTCTGTACTTTTTCCTCCATATCTCCCTCCACAAGTTACCTCCACTTACCTCCACCTGCACACACCTTCCTCCATGTTTCCTCCACCTTCCCTCCCAATTTGACCATCCTATCCTAACTAGCTGGCAGACTATCACTATTTCTATCACCAACACTATCCATTCACCTGACCACCCTCAGAACATCGACAAGAAAAAAGTTTCCACTCTTCCACAATTTCGACATGAACCGGCGGACGGAACAGAATAACACAAGAGACAAAAAGTGGAGAGGATTAAATTCCCTACAAACTCCACTCTATGCAACTCCGCCCTCCGCTCCACCATTTCCGCAGAAAACTCACCCGAGTGACGTACTCCCTCGATGAGATGAGGTGGATTGTGCGACACCTCCCAGTAGCTAATGCTTACATCAGCCTTCCAGCCAGAAACAGCATGTTTGTATCTGGATCATACAGTGGCACCAGTATTCTGAAATAGTAACAGTAGTACCTAGTAATAGTAATAGTAGTACAGTGGTATCTCGACACAAACATCATTCCGTGAAGATCCGTATTTCAAATTAATTTTTCACGTAGAAATAATAAAAACAAGATTAATTGAATCTTATCATACAAATTGACCGTCCCAAACAATTAACCTGCTTTAAACACTAACCAGATATAGATTTAATACAAGAAAATTCCAATATTAACTACACAAATCATATAAATTAACTAGATTATCCCAAATAACAACTAAAACCACAAAACTCGGCAAACATTAATCACACAACACACAGTTACCCTTTTTACGGCAATATTTGACCCATTTACCTCACGTTTTCTTTGCTTGTGAGCCGGCAACACGCACCAGGAGTAAATTTGGTGTGTTTTGAGTGTGTTTTGGTGTGTTTGAGTGTTTTGGTGTTTTGAGTGTGTTTTGAGTGTTTTGGTGTGTTTTGAGTGTTTTTTGAGTGTTTTGGTTGTTTTGAGTGTGTTTTGAGTGTTTAGCTGTGATTTGAGTGTGTTTTTGGTGTGTTTTGGTGTGTTTTGAGTGTGCTTAGATGTTTTGAGTGTGTTTTGTGTATTTTGAGTGTGTTTGGATGTGTTTTGGTGTGTTTTGGTTTGTTTGATGTGTTTGGTGTGTTTTGGTGTGTTTGAGTGTGTTTTGGTGTGTTTGAGTGTGTTTTGAGTGTGTTTGAGTGTTTGAGTGTGTTTTGGTGTGTTTGAGTGTTTTGAGTGTGTTTGTGATTTGAGTGTGTTTTGGTGTTTTGAGTGTGTTTGGATGTGATTTGAGTGTGTTTTGGTGTTTTGAGTGTGTTTGGATGTGTTTGAGTGAGTTTGAGTGTGTTTGAGTGTGTTTTGAGTGTTTTGAGTGTGTTTTGAGTGTGTTTGTGTGTTTGGTGTGTTTTGAGTGTGTTTGAGTGTTTGATGTGTGTTTGAGTGTGTTTTGGGTGTGTTTTGTGTTTGTGTGTTTGATGTGTTTTGAGTGTGTGTGTTTTGTATTTTGAGTGTGTTTTGTGTTTACAGTGTGTTTGTGTGTTTGAGTGTGTCTGGATGTGTTTGAGTGTGTTTGGATGTGTTTGAGTGTTTTGAGTGTGTTTGAGTTTAGCTGTGATTTGAGTGTGTTTGGTATTTTGAGTGTGTTTGGATGTTTTGAGTGTGTTTGGATGTGTTTTGAGTGTGTGTTTTGAGTGTGTTTTGGTATTTTGAGTGTGTTTGGATGTGTTTGTGTTTTGAGTGTGTGTGTTTGATTTTGGTGTGTTTGAGTGTGTTTGATGTGTTTTGAGTGTGTTTGGTGTGTTGGGTGTGTTTTGAGTTTGAGTGTGTTTGGTGTGTTTTGAGTGTTTAGCTGTGATTTGAGTGTGTTTTGGTATTTTGAGTGTGTTTGGATGTGTTTGAGTGTGTTTGGATGTGTTTTGTGTGTTTGGTGTGTGTGTTTTAGCTGTGTGTGAGTGTGTTTTGTATTTTGTGTGTTTGATGTGTTTGAGTGTATTTTGGGTGTGTTTTGAGTGTTTAGCTGTGATTTGAGTGTGTTTTGGTATTTTGAGTGTGTTTGGATGTGTTTTGAGTGTGTTTAGATGTGTTTTGAGTGTGTTTGGATGTTTTTTGATGTGTTTTGAGTGTGTTTTGGTATTTTGAGTGTGTTTGATGTGTTTTGTGTGTTTGGTGTGTTTGAGTGAGCTGTGATTTGAGTGTGTCTTGATATTTTGAGTTTGTTTAGATATGTTTTGAGTGTGTTTTGAGTGTGTTTTGGTATGTTTTGGATGTGTTTGAGTGTTTAGCTGTGATTTGAGTGTGTTTTGGTATTTTGAGTGTGTTTTGGTGTGTTTTGGTGTGTTTAGCTGTGATTTGAGTGTGTTTTGGTGTGTTTTAAATGTTTAGCTGTGATTTGAGTGTGTTTTGGTATTTTGAGTGCGTTTTGAGTGTGTTTGGATGTGTTTTGAGTGTGTTTTGGCACTGACACTGATAATGTACAGGCGTGGAGGGGCGGGGAACATTAGAACAATTAAATAAAATGCTTAACTTAACTATGGATCTAATTTAACCAAGAATTCACTTATTAATTCACTTATTTAAGGATCGCACAATATAAGGATGTTTTGAGTGTCTAGGCTGGAGATATGTCCCTAGCCCCTATAATTCCTAAGTAGCTTACGGCAAAAATGACTTTACTATTACAATAAACGCTGATTTTTACCCTAAGATCGGATATTTTGTGTTTCTCGCCAAATTTTGAACTTTCGAAGATAATTTAAATAAGGAAGCCACACTGGTTAGAAGAACAGACACACACATGCTCAAAGAATCAGCAACGATCAGTGCATCACCTACCAATGGCGTGTTTGTTAGGGGTGTTTATACGTCGAGGCATTAATATATGTGCTACTCCTCCACTAGACACCTTCTTCCTCCATCTTTCCTCCACCTTCTCTCCAATTTTGAGCATCCTATCTCCTTCCTTCATAGTCAAAACAGTGCTTTTGTTACATGGTCTCACATCAAAACATTACTTTTTTCATATTTTTTTATCCCTCAAAGTTCACAATCTTTCCTCCATATCTCCCTCCACATACCACCTCCACACTTCCCCTCCACTGTAGACCTTCCTCCATGTTTCCTCCACCTTCCCTCCAATTTTCACTATCCCACCACCCTGCTGTCAGTCAAAATAGTATTTTTCGAAAATAGTCACACCAAAAACAAAACAATTTTTCCTCATTTTTACAACGAAAAGTTTACAATCTTTCCTCCATATCTCCCTCCACAAACCACCTCCATGCACCTCCACCCACACATACCTTCCTCCATGTTTCCTCCACCTTGCCTCCAAACATCAGCCTCCTACCAACCTCCCATGACAGTCAAAATAGTAGCTTTCTCAAGAACACTTACCCAGTGGAAGCTTCCAAACTGAGGCTCTTGTAAGGAGTGTCAAAATTACGCAGGTCTCTCAGCTTGATCTGTCTTGCCCTTGAGGAGTCAAACCCAGTAGTGAGCAGTGTGGTGTCCCCGGCCAGCCACACTATCCGACTGTCCTTGGCTGACGCGTGGCTGTCACTCTGCACATCAATATCTCATTAATACTCTGTTCACAATAAACTGTTTCCACTACCACTGCTACTATTACTACTACTTAAGATGCCAGAACATGCTAAACTATCTTAAAAATGGCCTTAAAACATGCCAAACTGTCTTAAGGCGAGTGAGTGGTTTAGAGAGGGAAAAAATAATGTTAGGTACCATTTCGCTAAGTTTTATAGGGAAACGAGCATTTATTTTCATTAAGATATCATTTAAAGACCCCACACGCATTACGCATTTGTTTACATCAGCAGAACATCTCACAACATGGTATGCCAACACTGAAGGCCCATGAGTGGCGTGGACAAAGGCAGCAGTAAGAATCAGTACGCCAAAGCTATCAAACTGTCGGTGTGTGTCTCTCTGCCCTTTCCTCTGCTGGACATGACGTCACTGAGTTACTGCATCCTCCTTTCCACCTGTCAACCCTGGGGCGAGTGTCTCAGAGGAATGAGCAGAGGAAGGACGCCTGAATTGTGAGTATAGAAGCTTGAAGAATAATAAGAGTGTTGGTGATACAGTGAATATCAATAAATTTCTAAGTGTGTTGTATCAGGATCCAAATTGACTGATACACTCTACTGGCCCGTGTCTTCGTAAATATAGTTTGAACGAAATTTACCTTGATTTAATTTCAAATAAACGCTAAAAGTTCACTAGTTTTTCTACAAATGTGATCTGAAATTTTGTAATGTTCTTTAGACGAAATACAAAGCTTTCACAATACAAGGTGTGTTTGCCGCAGGAATATGAAGGTTAAGGGACCCAAAAATGTCAAAATAACACTAATAACTTTAACTACTACTACTACTACTACTACTACTACTACTACTATCAGCACTAACCTTATAGACCGTTGAGCTGTGACTATTTCTTGGGTCAACAACACGGATAGTCCGGTCTTTGGCCACTGTTGCAAATAGTTGACCATTCCAGGACCATCCGAGACCTTGAATCTGCTCGTCATGACCGCTGAAACCTGCACAAACCAACACAAACATTAACAAACTCACCTAAATGTGTGTGTGTGTGTGTGTGTGTGTGTGTGTGTGTGTTCCAGTATCCCTGACACACTGCCTCGTCCTGATCTTTCCACAATTCACTAACAAAACTCAACTAAATTATGTGTTTGAGTGAATTATTGATGAAACCTAACCTAAATTGTGTGTGTGTGCGTGTGTGTGTGTGTGTGTGTGTGTGTGTGTGTTCCAGTATTCTTGACACACTGCCTCGTCCTGGTCTTCTTTCCACAATTCACTAACAAAACTCAACTAAATTATGCGTATGTGTGAATTATTGATGAAACCTAACCTAAATTGTGTGTGTGTGTGTGTGTGCGTGTGTGTGTGTGTGTGTTCCAGTATCCCTGACACACTGCCTCGTCCTGGTCTTTCCACAATTCACTAACAAAACTCAACTAAATTATGCGTATGTGTGAATTACTGATGAAACCTAACCTAAATTGTGTGTGTGTGCGTGTGTGTGTGTGTGTGTTCCAGTATCCCTGACACACTGCCTCGTCCTGGTCTTCTTTCCACAATTCACTACCAAAACTCAACTAAATTATGCGTATGTATGAATTATTGATGAAACCTAACCTAAATTGTGTGTGTGTGCGTGTGTGTGTGTGTGTGTGTGTGTGTGTTCCAGTATCCCTGACACACTGCCTCGTCCTGGTCTTCTTTCCACAATTCACTAACAAAACTCAACTAAATTATGCGTATGTGTGAATTATTGATGAAAAACTGGAGTGTTGCGTTGATAATTCACTGCCGTTCACTGCCGCAGAGTCCAGGTTATCCTTATCTCTGCGGCAGGAACGTTTGTGAACACTAAAATAGAATATCCATTAGAACATGCAAAAGAGTGGAAATAAATGTACTATCTCCGTGAAAGACAACACGCCATACTAACGGGAGCCAGCCAATCACAGCCAAGGTACGGCGTTCTTCAAAATCTGCTCTTACATAATCTAATCTCTCTTATCTTCCTCCATGTATCTCTACAGTATCATGATTACTTTCCCAATTGGACTAAGGTATTGTATGACTGTGTGTGTGTGTGTGTGTGTGTTTTTCAGTATCCGACAGCCTTGTTCTGATCTTTCCACATGCCTCCTTCCTAAACACTTTACCGTCTCAATCCGTCACCATCTCTCTCTCTGTGTCAATTCCTGCCACTTACCAGCAACGCGCCTCCCCGCCTGCACGTCCCACAGAGAGACAGTGGGGCCGCAGCACACAGAGAGGAGAGACTCGGCTGCCGGGTGGAAACTGACAAGATCTATACGCCGGTCAAATTCATGTAGGCTTAGCTCTGGAATGCTCAAACTTGTCACTAGGCCTCCTGGGGGAATGTGCCACAGCCGAACCTGGAAAGTGTGGTTGTAGTTGTAGTAGTAGTAGTAGTAGTAGACAGTGTTTTATGGGTGAGTAAATTGTTATGAGGCGAAACTTGATCACAGTGTTTCTGGTATACATGGCCACACACAAATGTAGAGGATCACCAGCCAGTCACCCAGCCAGTCACCCAGTCAGCCAGTTCTTCAGTCAATCTGTAACCTAGATCAAAATAGTGGCTAAGGACATCCCACTCTGCCTGAGACTTTCAATCCCTTGATACTTTTTTGAGCAAATTTGATGAATATGGAAATTTTAAGCTATCAGTCCACACTCCGACAGATTCAGTATTGAGAAGCAAATCGGGAACATTATTTTAAACACTGCATTCTGAAACACACCGTTATTACTTTAAAAAACATTAAGCTCTCATTTATTCAAACCGTGCGTGCTTTGAGGTCAGAAGGGTCTCCAAACGCAAAGGTCCGAGTGTAGATTGGAACACAGGAAATACGTCGTTTGCCACATAAATTTACGTAAAAATTCCCTCATTGTTCTTTCATTAAATAAAATGTTTAACTTAGTCCTTCTGTTAATAGTCCTGCTGTGTGGTTTGGCCTGCCTCTACAGTGACTGGCTATGCTGTGACAATACGCAGTGGTAAGTGGCATGCTCTTGTTCTGTGACTTCTTCCTCCAGTCTGTTTGTCTGTGAGGATGTGTGTTTGTTAAAGCTGGTGTCACTTCTGTTACTGATATACACAGCCAAACACACTCAAAACACAGCCAAACACTGAAAACACAGCCACACACTCAAAACACAGCCAAACACACTCAAAACACAACCAAACACTGAAAACACAGCCACACACTCAAAACACAGCCAAACACACTCAAAACACATCCAAACACACTCAAACACAGCCAAACACACTCAAAACACATCCAAACACACTCAAACACAGCCAAACACACTGAAAACACAGCCAAACACACTCAAACACAGCCAAACACACTCAAACACATCCAAACACACTCAAACACAGCTAAACACACTCAAACACACACAAACATATTCAAACACATCAAACACACATTTAAACACATCCAAACACACTAAACACATCCAAACACACTCAAACACATCAAACACACACACACAAACACACACTCAAACACACTCAAACACACTCAAACACATCCAAACACACTAAACACATCAAACACACTCAAACACATCAAACACACTCAAACACACAATCAAACACTCAAAACAACAAACACACTCAAACACAGCTAAACACACTCAAAACACAAACACTCAAACACACTCAAAACACACTAAACACACTAAACACACTCAAACACATCAAACACACTAAACACATCAACACAAAACACACAAAACACACTAAAACACAGCAAACACACTCAAACACATCAAACACACTCAACACATCAAACACTAAAACATAGCAAACACACTCAAACACATCAAACACACTCAAAACAGCAAACATACTAAAACACAGCCAAACACTCAAAATATACAAATATACTAAAACACAGCCAAACACACTAAAACACAGCAAACATACTAAAACACACTAAAACACACACACTCAAACACAGCCAAACACTAAACACATCCAAACACACTAAACACAGCAAACACACTAACACATCAAACACACTCAAACACATCAAACACACTCAAACACATCAAACACATCAAACACACTCAAACACATCAAACACACTCAAAACATCAAACACACTCAAACATATCAAAACACAACACATCAAAACACACTCTAAAACACAGCCAAACACACTCAACACAGCCAAACACTCAAAACAGCCAAACACACTAAAGACAACCAAACACACTAAAACACAGCCAAACTCAAAACACATCAAAACACACAAAACATCCAAACACACTAAACACACACACACTCAAAACACACCAAGACACACTTAAACACAGCCAAACACACTCAAAACACAGCCAAACACTCAAAACACATCCAAACACTCAAAACACAGCCAAACACACTAAAACACAGCCAAACACACTCAAAACACAGCCAAACACACTCAAAACACAGCCAAACACTCAAAACACATCCAAACACACTCAAAACACTGACTTCCAGTTTTGTAAGGCAAGATAGTAGTAGTAGTAGTAGTAGTAGTAGTAGTAGTAGTAATAGTACCTGTGCATCAACTGAACAAGTAGCCAGCAGACCATCATGGAAGGGAGAGAATGCCATGTCAGTAATTAAGTCACTGTGTCCATGTATCATAGGGCTGTTAATCCCTTGCCGCCCCCGACACTCCTCAAGCTGGGCCACTCCAAGACTCCCGCCACCTGGAATTAAAAGTTCGAACGTTAATCGCGTTTTCTAAGTTCCCATTGGTCCGTTTTGGTGCAGATTTTGTGTGTGGGTTGGTGGATGGTTGGTGTGTGTTTGGTGTGTGTTTGGTGTTTGTGGTGTGTGTGGTTCATGGTATTTTGTGGTGTTTTGTCTGTGTGTGTGTGTCATTTTTTTCTTTTTTTGCAGTCAAAAGTTCGAACGTTAATCGCGTTGTCTTGGCTCCCATTGGTCCGTTTTGGTGCAGATTTTGTGTGTGGGTTGGTGGATGGTTGGTGTGTGTTTGGTGTTTGTGGTGTGTGTGGTTCATGCTATTTTGTGGTGTTTTGTCTGGTGTGTGTGTCATTTTTTTCTTTCCTGCTATCAAAAATGTTTGTATGTCAATCGCGTTTTCTCGGCTCCCATTGGTCCGTTTTGGTGCAGATTTTGTGTGTGGGTTGGTGGATGGTTGGTGTGTGTTTGGTGTGTGTTTGGTGTTTGTGGTGTGTGTGATTCATGGTATTTTGTGGTGTTTTGTCTGGTGTGTGTGTGTGTGTGTCATTTTTTCTTTCCAGCAATCAAAAATGTTTGTATGTCAATGCGTTTTCGGCTCCCATTGGTCCGTTTTGGTGCAGATTTTGTGTGTGGGTTGGTGGATGGTTGGTGTGTGTTTGGTGTGTGTTTGGTGTTTGTGTGTGTGTGGTTCATGGTATTTTGTGGTGTTTTGTCTGGTGTGTGTGTGTCATTTTTTCTTTTTGCAGTCAAAAGTTGTATGTTAATCGCGTTTTCTTGGCTCCCATTGGTCCGTTTGGTGCAGATTTTGTGTGTGGGTTGGTGGATGGTTGGTGGATAGTTGGTGTGTGTTTGGTGTTTGTGGTGTGTGTGGTTCATGGTATTTTGTGGTGTTTTGTCTGTGTGTGTGTAATTTTTTTCTTTCCAGCAATCAAAAATGTTTGTATGTCAATCGCGTTTTCTTGGCTCCCATTGGTCCGTTTTGGTGCAGATTTTGTGTGTGGGTTGGTGGATGGTTGGTGGATGGTTGGTGTGTGTTTGGTGTTTGTGGTGTGTGTGGTTCATGGTATTTTGTGGTGTTTTGTTTGGTTAGTGTGTAATTTTATTTCTTTCCTGCAATCAAAAATGTTTGTATCTCAATCGCGTTTTCTCGGCTCCCATTGGTCCGTTTTGGTGCAGATTGTGTGTGTGGGTTGGTGGATAGTTGGTGGATGGTTGGTGTGTGTTTGGTGTTTGTGGTGTGTGTAGTTCATGGTATTTTGTGGTGTTTTGTTTGGTGTGTGTGTGTGTGTGTAATTTTTTTCTTTCCTGCTATCAAAAATGTTTGTATGTCAATCGCGTTTTCTCGGCTCCCATTGGTCCGTTTTGGTGCAGATTTTGTGTGTGGGTTGGTGGATAGTTGGTGTGTGTTTGGTGTTTGTGGTGTGAGTGGTTCATGGTATTTTGTGGTGTTTTGTCTGGTGTGTGTGTGTGTCATTTTTTTCTTTCCTGTTGTCAAAAGTTCAAACGTCAATCGCGTTTTCTAAGTTCCCATTGGTCCGTTTTGGTGTAGATTTTGTGTGTGGGTTGGTGGATGGTTGGTGGATGGTTGGTGTGTGTTTGGTGTTTGTGGTGTGTGTGGTTCATGGTATTTTGTGGTGTTTTGTCTGGTGTGTGTGTCATTTTTTTCTTTCCAGCAATCAAAAATGTTTGTATGTCAATCGCGTTTTCTTGGCTCCCATTGGTCCGTTTTAGTGCAGATTGTGTGTGTGGGTTGGTGGATGGTTGGTGGATGGTTGGTGTGTGTTTGGTGTTTGTGGTGTGTGTGGTTCATGGTATTTTGTGGTGTTTTGTCTGGTGTGTGTGTAATTTTTTTCTTTCCAGCAATCAAAAATGTTTGTATGTCAATTGCGTTTTCTCGGCTCCCATTGGTCCGTTTTGGTGCAGATTTTGTGTGTGGGTTGGTGGATGGTTGGTGTGTGTTTGGTGTGTGTTTGGTGTTTGTGGTGTGTGTGGTTCATGGTATTTTGTGGTGTTTTGTCTGGTGTGTGTGTAATTTTTTTCTTTCCTGCTATCAAAAATGTTTGTATGTCAATCGCGTTTCGGCTCCCATTGGTCCGTTTTGGTGCAGATTTTGTGTGTGGGTTGGTGGATGGTTGGTGGATGGTTGGTGTGTGTTTGGTGTTTGTGGTGTGTGTGGTTCATGGTATTTTGTGGTGTTTTGTTTGGTGTGTGTGTAATTTTTTTCTTTCCTGCTATCAAAAATGTTTGTATGTCAATCGCGTTTTCTCGGCTCCCATTGGTCCGTTTTGGTGCAGATTTTGTGTGTGGGTTGGTGGATGGTTGGTGGATGGTTGGTGTGTGTTTGGTGTTTGTGGTGTGTGTGGTTCATGGTATTTTGTGGTGTTTTGTCTGGTGTGTGTGTGTCATTTTTTTCTTTCCTGCAATCAAATGTTTGTACGTCAATCGCTTTTTTTTTTTATTTTGTGTGCGGGTTGGTGAAAGATTGGTGTGTGTTTGGTGTGTGTGTGTTTGGTGTGTGGTGTGTTTGTGGTGTGTGTTTGGTGTGTGGTGTTTGTGGTGTGTGTGGTGTTAATGGTGTATGTTTGGTGTGTGGTATTAATGGTGTGTGTTTGTGATGTGTGGTGTTAATAGTGTGTGTTTGGTGTGTGGTGTTAATGGTGTGTGTTTGTGTGTGTGGTGTTAATGGTGTGTGTGTGTGTGTGTGTGGTATTAATGGTGTGTTAATGGTGTGTGGTGTTGATGGTGTGTGTTTTAGTGCTTTATAACAAGTGAACTACAAATGTTTCCTACAAATCTAGATATGTTTTCAAAAAGGATGAAAAATACTTAAGCAAACATTATAAAGCTTATTTCAAATTGTATTCAAACAAAAAGACAAAAATATACATTGTTAATGATTTTTGGAGAAGGGAGGGAGGGAAAAGTGTCAAAATTGGAGGGAAGGTGGAGGAAACATGGAGGAAAGTTTGTGTTGGAGGAAAATTGTGGAGGTAACTTGTGGAGGGAGATATGGAGGAAAAAGTGGAGGAGTGTGAGGTAAATTTTGGAATTGTCTGAGTGGGAATGTTAAAGAAATTGACTATTATGACTATGATAGGAGTGTGGTAGGATAGTCAGAACTGGAGGGAAGGTGGAGGAAACATGGAGGAAAGTCTGTGTTGGAGGAAAATTGTGGAGGTAACTTGTGGAGGGAGATATGGAGGAAAAAGTGGAGGAGTGTGAGGTAAATTTTGGAATTGTCTGAGTGGGAATGTTAAAGAAATTGACTATTATGACTATGATAGGAGTGTGGTAGGATAGTCAGAACTGGAGGGAAGGTGGAGGAAACATGGAGGAAAGTCTGTGTTGGAGTTGAATTGTGGAGGTAACTTGTGGAGGGAGATATGGAGGAAAAAGTGGAGGAGTGTGGGGTAAATTTTGGAATTGTCTGAGTGGGAATGTTTAAGAAATTGACTATTATGACTATGATAGGAGTGTGGTAGGATAGTCAGAACTGGAGGGAAGGTGGAGGAAACATGGAGGAAACTTTGCATGGAAGGAGAAACATGGAGAAGGAAAAATGGAGGAAAGAATAGACACTGGCGGAGAACTATTTTACTAATACTACAACTACTATTTTACAAAAGTACTATTTAGACTGATAGAAGGGAGGGAGGATAGTCAAAATTGGAGGAAAGGTGGAGGAAACTTTGAATGTGTGTTTGTCAAATTGTGTTACTATTACAACCATTAATAGTCATTCCTAGCATAAGAAAATGTCTCTCCAATGCTTCAAAGTTTCCTCCACCTTCCCTCCAATTTTGACTCTCCTCCTCCCTTCTCCAATGCTTCAGTTTCCTCCACCTTCCCTCCAATGCATCAAAGTTTCCTCCACCTTCCCTCCAATTTTCACTCTCCTCCCTCCCTTCTATCAGTCTAAATAGTACTTTTGTAAAATAGTCTCCCTGCCAACTTACATTTTTCTCTTCCGCAAATGTCTATTCTTTCCTCCATATCTCCCTCCATTTTTCCTTCTCCATGTTTCTCCTTCCATGCAAAGTTTCCTCCATGTTTCCTCCACCTTCCCTCCAGTTCTGACTATCCTTCCACACTCCTATCATAGTCATAATAGTCAATTTCTTTAACATTCCCCTCAGACAATTCCAAAATTTACCCCACACTCCTCCACTTTTTCCTCCATATCTCCCTCCACAAGTTACCTCCACAATTCTCCTCCAACACAAACTTTCCTCCATGTTTCCTCCACCTTCCCTCCAGTCCTGACTATCCTACCACACTCCTATCAGTCAAAATAGTCAGTATGTAAGAATAGTTTAACAGCCATCCTACATTTTTCTCCTCCACACTCCTCCACCTTTTCCTCCATATCTCCCTCCACAAGTTACCTCCACTAACCTCCCTTGGCACACAGGTGGAGGAGGGAGCCACGCACACGCACACACACGCAGGCACTCCTACTCACCGCGGTTCTCCAGTAAGTAGGCAACAAAAGCTGGCGAGGCACGAACATGGCTCCCATACGACTGAGGGCTCCCGACTTTAAGATCCGTGAGAGAATCTTCTTTTTTTGGAGTTATTGGCGCTGCATTCTTGTATTTACTCGCCTTGAACCGCCAACTCGCCATCTGAAAGTGGAAATAGTAGTAGTGGTGGTGGTAGTCTGGATAGTAGCGATGGTAGTAGTAGTAGTAGTCACTGCTTGTCGTGTCTCTGTCAAACAAAAGGATTTTCTCACACACCCTCCTATGTTTCGCCTTATTTCTCGGTATCTAGGCCTATTTGCATGTGTTTATAGGCCTAGATTTGTGCCTAAAGAATGTAGCTAAGTGTTGCAGGCTTAAAATCGGTTAAAAATTGGTTAGGAATGGGTAAAAAAATGTAAAATGTATGAAATATTCACCGTATTTGTCAGAATGTGTTTTCCTCCTCCCCCTTTGCCTCCGCTGGGCGTCGCTCCATTCTGACTTTGTAACGGCGCCTATTTTGTCAGTTTGCTATTTAGTGTTACCTTTCTTCACTTTTTTGGTATGTTCGGATTAAAAAAAGATCTGATAAATATTTGTTGTTGTTTTTATTTGAGTAATATTTTGAATTTATCTAAGTATAAGTGTTTTTTTATATGTATGTAATTCACCTCGGTTGTCTACTGGTCACCCAGCCAGTCTTCCCCATTACGGAGCGAACTCAGAGCTCATAGACCGATCTTCGGGTAGGACTGAGACCACAACACACTCCACACACAGGGAAAGCGAGGCCACAACCCCTCTAGTTACACCCCGTACCTATTTACTGCTAGGTGAACACACCCCACACATTAAGAGCCACGCCCATTTCGCTCGCCGCGCAGGGAATCGAACCCGGGCCTCTCGATTGTGAGTCGAGCGTGCTAACCACTACACTACGCGGTGTGTGTGTGTCTTTTTTTGTCTGTCTATCAATCTGTTTTTGTCTGTCTATCGCTCTGTCTGTCTGTCTGTCTGTCTCTCTCTCTCTCTCTCTCTCTCTCTCTCTGTATGTGTGTGTGTGTGTGTGTGTGTGTGTGTGTGTGTGTGTGTGTGTGTGTGTGTGTGTGTGTGTGTGTGTATTTACCTAGTTGTATTTAGCTAGTTGTAGTTTTCCAGGGCCTGGGCTTTATGGTGGTGTGGCCCCGTCTCCATATCTACACTTATCCAATCTTACTTTAAAACTGTGCACACTCGTTGCAGACACTACTTCTTCACTCAAACTGTTCCACGTCTCAACACATCTTTGCGGGAAACTATATTTTTTAACATCTCTCAGACATCTTCCCTTTCTCAGCTTTTTACTATGCGATCTTGTGCTTCAGATGTCATATTCTTCTCTCAGGATCAGTTTCTCATTATCCACTTGGTCCATTCCGTTGATCAATTTATAAAGTTGTATCAGGTCTCCTCTCTCCCTTCTCTGCTCCAAGGTTGGTAGATCCATAGCCTTTAGTCTCTCCTCATATGTCATCCCTTCAAATTCTGGAACCATTCTTGTAGCCATTTTTTGTAGTCTCTCCAACTTCCTTATGTGTTTCTTTTTATGAGGGGTCCACACTACTCCTGCATATTCCAATCTGGGTCTTATTATAGTACTTATCAATTTCTTCATCATTTCTTTGTCCATGTAGTGAAATGCTAATTCAATATTCCTTAGCAAATTGTATGTCTCTCTTTTCCATTCTACTGGCACTGTTCCATTTTGTATTGAGCATTTTATGATGTTGTATAAAGGACTTGCTAGTTGTTCTCTACATTCTTTCAGTATTCTGCCTGAGACTTCATCCGGTCCCATTGCCTTCTCTTCATCCAGTTCCTTCATTAACTCTTTTATTTCAAGCTTGGTTACTTTAATCTCTTTCATATACACTGTCTCTCTATTACCCTGTGGCCTCTCAAATTTGGATTCCTTAGTAAAGACCTCCTGGAATTTACAATTTAACAGTTCTGCCATACTGTTTGGGTCTTCCACCATCCCGTTCTCTCCTTTTAACCTTTCTATTGTTTCTTTTTGCCTAATTTTTCCATTGATGAATCTGTAGAACAATTTTGGTTGCTCCTTGCATTTTTCATAGTTCCTCTCCTCTTCCTTCCTCACCTTAACATATTCATTTCTCGCTGTCTTCAAGTTTTCCTTATTTACTGCTTTTCTATTTCTCCTCCACCTTTTCCATGCTCCATCTCTTTGCTCCTTTGCACGGGCACACCTTGTGTGTGTGTGTGTGTGTGTGTGTGTGTGTGAGAGAGAGAGAGAGAGAGAGAGAGAGAAAATATGATAGTGTACCATTAAGACAGCTTAGGTCTAAACCATTTTCCTTGCTTGGGCCGCGGTAGATGCAAACACTCGCTACCACCTTCAATACCCCCTTCACCAAGATCACCAGCACAGGACACGATCACGAAGAGAAAGAGAGGATTAAGATGTCACACTAACCATTAACTCGATACCTGAAGCGAGAATAACCATTATGTCCCATTAATAATAGCTGTAGTAATGGGGAGTTATCATTGACAGTTGTGTACCGTACAGACAGCACAGCCTTCACGCGCATACAGTGGTGGTGGTGGTGCTAGCGGTGGTGTTTTGGTGTTTACTGCTCAGTCTATCTACACACCCTGACGCATTCACGCACAGCCATAGATACTCAAAACACACTCAAACACACACAGAATGAAGCTAAACACACACTTACACACATACACACAGCCTTAAATGCTCAAAACACCCATATAGACCCAAAAACACTCGTGAACACACTCAAACACACACAGAACCAAGCTAAATACACACACACACACACACACACACACATACACAATGAAGTGAAGTGTTACCATATTCCCAGGCAGTTTTTAGCAGCACAAGCGGCAAGACAAGAGTGAACCAGCAGTGCAAGGCAAGCCACCATGACCTGCAGCCTTCACCACACCCCTCCTTCACTTACTCAAGGTGTGTTTAAGGCCATTCGCTTATCTTTGGCATTCATTTACCTACGGGAGTGAAAATACCTCGAACTGTACCCAGATTTGTAAAGGTGATTAGGTAAACAAGCGGTCATAGAGGCAAGTTGTGTATATTCGCCGTTGTTATTTGCGTCCTTCACTCACAGTAAGCCAAACATGTGCCAGAGTGCACCCACCAGTCTACTATTTCATCTCCCATGGTCATTTCTTCCCGATATAGCTTCATTTTGTTGTGGTGAGATTTTAAAGGCAACATATGGACCCGCGCCGCCGCTGTTCCCGCCTCCAGGTCCCCGGATGTTACCTACCCCTCCGGTCCCCCGCCACCCTCCCTCCCCGGCAGCCTGCTCGGTCCAATACTTTTTTCTAATATTTCGTGAGGGTAATATTACGCTTCCATGGTGTGTTTTTATGGTTTGTATAAATGTTTCGTTGTGTTTGAAGTGTGTTGCGCGCCTGTGTTGGGTAAATATGTGGCGTTTAGTGGTGTTTTATGGCGTGTGTTAAAGGCTTTTCAACGGTCAAAATTTTCCTCTCGAATTTTGAGGTTTCTTATTTGAAGGTATAAGTGGGCCTTTGTGGTGTCAAAGGATCGGCTGTCCTCTTTTAGGCGTGAAATCAATCTATTGAGTGAAATATGTGGACTTTGAAATGGTGTTTGGTGGTGTTGAAAAACGTCTTATTTTTCTTTATTTTATTTGGTGACGTTTGTGGTTCTCGGTGTAACTCGCTGTGGAATGCCTTGAAAGATACCTCACACTCCCTCAAATGTGGTAAAACACTCGCCAAGTGAAAATGGCTTGACTTTGCAGGGCGTTTTAGCAGATTTATGAGTTTGAATGTTGTTTTATATTTAGCATACTTAATTTAGACATTTTTTGAAAACTAGTTAAGCTGGAGTTGTTTTGATATTTTTAAACTTAGTTTTACTATTTATCACGTCATAAAATAACAAGCATTCGGCCGTGGCTTCGTTTTTCGAAAAGTCATTTTTAAAATGAAATGATTTACGTAATTTAGCCGAGTGACCCCCGCTCTCCCGTTCTCTGTGATGACCACAGCCCAGGTGGTGACTCAACATAGCCCAGGCTGCCGCCTCTTTTCCAAACCCGCAGTTCGTCAATATTTTGCCTAATATCTGGTGATTTCTGCGTGTGTTCGTGTGTTTCTAGGTTCAGGTGTGTAGATAGTAGTAGCAGAAGGAAGTAGAAAGGAGAAATAAAGGAGGATAAGAGGAAGGAAGGAGAGAGAGAAGGAAGAGGAGGAGAAGCCAAGTCACAATACTTAAGTCACCCTCCTTCTCCTCAATATTTTGTCTAATATCTTGTGTTTTGATGTGTTTCTAGGCTCAGACGTCAAGACGGAAGCAACAGAAGGAAGACGGAAGGAGAAACAAAGCAGGAGGACGAAGAAGAAACGAGAAATAGAGGCGGAATAGGAGAAGGAGCCAAGGTGTAATATTTAGGTAAGTGTCCCTTTTAATCGTAACGTTCTTTATAATGCATTGTGTTGAATTTGGGACACATTTGGGGTGTTTTAAGTGTGTTGCAGGGTGTTTGGGGGTATTATAAGTGTGTTATGGGTGTATTTCGTGTGTTTTAAGCCTCTTAGGTGTATTTGACGTGCCTTGAGTGTGGTGTGGAGGTGTATTTGAGTACTGGCATGTTTTGAGTGTGTTTTGGTGGCATTTTGAGGTGTTGCATGGTGTTTTGAGTGTGTTTTGGGGCAGTTTTGAGTGTTTTAAGTGATTTTGTGTGTACTGGGTGTATTTAGTGAGTTTTGGGTGTATTTTCCGGCATTTTGAGGTGTTACATGGTGTTTTGAGTGTGTTTTGGGTTAGTTTTGAGTGTTTTAAGATGTGTGGGTGTGTGTTACGGGTCTTTGGGTGTGTGAGGGTGATTTGGTGTATGTTGGGTGTGTCTAGCAAGTTTGGGTGTGTTTGGGGCATTTTGAGGTGTTGCATGATGTTTTGAGTGTGTTTTGGGTGTTGTAAGTGGTTTGGGGTGTGTTGGGTGTGTGTAGGAGTGGTTTGTGTGTACTGTGTGTTTCTAGTGAGTTTTGGGTGTGTTTTGCGGCATTTTGAGGTGTTGCATGGTGTTGTAAGTGGTTTGGGTGTGTGTTGGAACGATTTTGGAGTATATGTTGTGTTTAGTGAGTTTTGTGTGTGTTTTGTGGCATTTTGAGGTGTTGCATGGTGTTTTGGGTGTGTTTTAAGTGGTTTGGGGTGTGTTGGTGTTGATGTGGGGTGTTTTTAGTGAGTTTTGTGTGTGTTTTGGGCGTTTTTAGGTGTTTGTTAGTGATATTACTCAGAGCGCCGCATTTAACCCATTCAAATAGCCCGCGTAGAGTTGCATTCCATGTCTACAATTAAATCTCTATATATGTAACCTAAATTCTCCTTAAAATTCAATTATTAATACCACAAAAAAACATTGCCATTAATTTGGGTGTGTAGATACAAGGGGGAAGTGGTGGTGGTGGTGGTAGCGAGTGTTTGCAGATCCCGCGAACCTAACAAGGATAATGGAATATGCCAAAGCTGTCTTAATGGTACACTATCTCTCTCTCTCTCTCTCTCTCTCTCTCTCTCTCTCTCTCTCTCATAACCTACGGAGCGCGTTGTTTTCCTGAAGTATATAAAGAATGTGGTATACCAACGTAGACTTGTCATTTATTTAGAGTGAAATAATGTGTAAATAAAGCCTTGATTACGATAGCGTGAAGGTTGATAACGAACGAGAATGTTGGCAAACAAGTGGCTTAATGGATGCACCAGTGGGAGTGCCATATACCATACCTCTCAGTGGTTGGTGCAAATTTCAAATGAATTGAATTAGAGAGAGAGAGAGAGAGAGAGAGAGAGAGAGAGAGAGAGAGAGAGAGAGGATAGGGTTTGTTGAGGAAGGGGATAACGAGTGATAGAGAGGAGGGTATACACAGGGGGAGAGGGGTGGATGGGGCTAGGGTGTGACGTAGTAGTGACTGTCTGAATGCCTTCTCCGGATATCTGAAATTTGTCTCGATTGTGAAGAGTATGCAGCTTACTCATACACTTGTGGTAATGCACTGTGCTGTGAAAAAATAGCGCTTGGTGTGAAATATGCTGTGGCAAAGTGTAATGGTGATCCAACACTTCGTTACCGAGACAATCGAGGTCACACAGCTGTTGAAAAGCATAGTAGTGTTCTGCTTGCCACTACTTCACCCTAAGATCCTTTACATGCTAAATACTTATGCACAGTACAGTGACAATACACCACAAATTAACTCCACACCTTCACTCAATGACAATAATCACAACACAAAGCATCTTCACCACAGTTACGTGTTGTGTGTGTGTGTGTGTGTGTGTGTGTGTGTGTGTGTGGAGAAAGCTCAACTCACGATGTTACTTGTATAACACCCTGCTCCCTTCTGTCCCTGTCCTGTGTCCCGGGACTGCCACGGACGGTAGTAGATAGGATAACCTGGTGACCCATCGTGTAGGGGAGGTACAGTATACTCCTCAAGACTCACCAATTTCCACTGTAAACATCTTCGCCTCTCTTCCTTCGCCCTGCCATCACCAAGCCTGTCTCTCCTTTATTCGTTACTTCACTATACTCTAGTGGCGTCTTAACTTCAGTTTTGGTCCTTAGCATTAAAACCTTAACTAACATACAATTTACTTCTGCTGGTTTGCGTGTTTCCTTATCGTCGCGCAGACAGACCCCTTGGCATGCGGCGATAAGAATTACTATTATCATTATTATCATTATTTTGTCAGCCCTGAAAATCCTACAACCTTAAAAACACACACAAAACAATAAATAACAATAAAAAAGAAAGATGATAACAAGAACAGGCGTAAAACATCATTATTATCATTATTATCATTGTTTTGGCAGCCCTGCCCATCCTGCAGCCCCCGCGAGTGATCCTGTACGCCCTGCCGCTGCTGCCGCTCCTGCTGGTGGTGACCCTGACAATGAGAGTCAACCTGTGCTCTGTTCTCAGGGACTTGTACCATTATCGTGTGCTGTGAGAGGCGTAGAGCACTGTCTGGCTCTCTCTCTCTCTCTCTCTCTCTCTCTCTCTCTCTCTCTCTCTCTCTCTCTCTCTCATATTGCACCTTTTGTGTGTTAAATAGTTTGAATAAAGGAAAATGTTGACTAATTATTATTATTATTATTATTATTATTATTGTTATTATTATTGTTGTTTTGACGTGTACAAGATGGTATATGAATAATTTGCCTGTATGTTGTGTTACTACTTTGTGTGTGTGTGTGTGTGTGTGTGTGTGTGTGTATTCACCTAGTTGTAATTTTACAGGGCCTGGGTATCATACTGTGTGGCCCCGTCTCCATATCTACACACATCCAACTTTCCTTTAAAACTATGCACACTCTGCTGACACCACCTCCTCACTCAAACCATTCCACACCTCCACACATCTTTGTGGGAAACTATATTTCTTCACATCCTTCAAGCATATTCCCTTGGCTATCTTTTTACTATGCGATCTTGTAGTTCTATTTAAGTTTTCCTCTCTCAACATCATTTGCTCATTATCCACTTCATCCAGTCCGTTCAACACTATAAAGCTGTATTAAATCTCCTCTTTCTCTTCTTTGTTCCAAGGTAGGCAAATTCATTTCTTTTAATCTCTCCTCATAGGTCATTTCTGCCAATTCCGGAACCATTTTTGATGCCATTCTCTGCAATCTCTCCAACTTCCTTATATGCTTCTTTTTATAAGGGGACCAAACCACTCCAGCATATTCCAATCTTGGTCTAATTACCCTACTAATTAATTTCTTCATCATATCTTTATTGTGTGTGTGTGTGTGTGTGTGTGTGTGTGTGTGTGTGTGTGTGTGACCAGCTGATTTGAACAGGAAAAATGCAAATAATGATTACAAAAATGAGGAATGATGGAAATAATGAAGCTTGTGATTTGTGAACTGAAGAAATACACTAATAAAAATGACCTCTTGATTTATTGACATTGTTATTATTATTATTATTATTATTATTATTAGTAGTAGTAGTAGTAGTATGTTATTATTTGAATCAGGCACATCCTTAACTCTCTCTCTCTCTCTCTCTCTCTCTCGCTTATTCTGAAAGTTTTTAGTAGTAGTAGTGGTAATGGTAGTAGTTTCAATAGTAGTAGTAGTAGTAATGGTGGTAGCAGTAGTAAATGTAGTAGCAGTAGTAGTTGTAGCGGTAGTAGTAGTAGTAGTAGTTGTAGCAGTATTAGTATAGTAGTAGTAGTAGTTGTAGTCGAGCGTGCTAACCACTACACGGTGTGTGTGTGTGTGTGTGTGTGTGTGTGTGTGTGTGTGTTTGTCTGTCCGTCAATCTGTCTTTCTCTGTCTATCGCTCTCTCTCTCTCTCTCTCTCTCTCTCTCTCTCTCTCTCTCTCTGTGTGTGTGTGTGTGTGTGTGTGTGTGTGTGTGTGTGTGTGTGTGTATTTAGCTAGTTGTAATTTTACAGGGCCTGGGGTTTATGGTGGTGTGGTCCCGTCTCCATATCTACACTTATCCAATCTTACTTTAAAAGTGTGCACACTCGTTGCAGACACTACTTCTTCATCTAAACTGTTCCACGTCTCAACACATCTTTGCGGGAAACTATATTTTTTAACATCTCTCAGACATCGTCCCTTTCTCAGCTTTTTACTATGCGATCTTGTGCTTCAGATGTCATATTCTTCTCTCAGGATCAGTTTCTCATTATCCACTTGGTCCATTCCGTTGATCAATTTATAAAGTTGTATCAGGTCTCCTCTCTCCCTTCTTTGTTCCAGGGTTGGTAGATCCATAGCCTTTAGTCTCTCCTCATATGTCATCCCTTCAAATTCTGGAACCATTCTTGTAGCCATTTTTGTAGTCTCCAACTTCCTTATGTGTTTCTTTTTATGAGGGGTCCACACTACTCCTGCATATTCCAATCTGGGTCTTATTATAGTACTTATCAATTTCTTCATCATTTCTTTGTCCATGTAGGAAATGCTAATTCAATATTCCTTAGCAAATTGTATGTCTCTTTTCCATTCTACTGGCACTGTTCCATTTTGTATTGAGCATTTTATGATGTTGTATAAAGGACTTGCTAGTTGTTCTCTACATTCTTTCAGTATTCTGCCTGAGACTTCATCCGGTCCCATTGCCTTCTCTTCATCCAGTTCCTTCATTAACTCTTTTATTTCAAGCTTAGTTACTTTAATCTCTTTCATATACACTGTCTCTATTACCCTGTGGCCTCTCAAATTTGGATTCCTTAGTAAAGACCTCCTGGAATTTACAATTTAACAGTTCTGCAATACTGTTTGGGTCTTCCACCATCCCGTTCTCTCCTTTTAACCTTTCTATTGTTTCTTTTTGCCTAATTTTTCCATTGATGAATCTGTAGAACAATTTTGGTTGCTCCTTGCATTTTTCATAGTTCCTCTCCTCTTCCTTCCTCACCTTAACATATTCATTTCTCGCTGTCTTCAAGTTTTCCTTATTTACTGCTTTTCTATTTCTCCTCCACCTTTTCCATGCTCCATCTCTTTGCTCCTTTGCACGGGCACACCTTGTGTGTGTGTGTGTGTGTGTGTGTGTGTGTGTGTTTCCCTGTTTGTTTGATCTGGTGCAGTCTCTGACGAGACAGCCAGACGTTACCCTACGGAACGAGCTCAGAGCTCATTATTTCCGATCTTGGGCTAGGCCTGAGACCAGGCACACACCACACACCGGGACAACAAGGTCACAACTCCTCGATTTACATCCCGTACCTACTCACTGCTAGGTGAACACTGAACAGTGAACAGTGAACAGGGGCTACACGTCAAAGGAGACACACCCAGATATCTCCACCCGGCCGGGGAATCGAATCCGGGTCCTCTGGCTTGTCGCTCTAACCACTGAGCTACCGTTGACAAGCGCCACCGTGTGTGTGTGTGTGTGTGTGTGTGTGTGTGTGTGTGAGCAGCTGATTGTTAGGGTATGCATTGTATATAATTATTTTTTTCCTTGTTTGTACACACAGCCGTGAGAAGCGAGGGTGATCTTAGCGAGGAGCACATCCTTTCATTTTCATGTGCAAGCACTTCTTATGGTAAGTGAGTCTACGTTCCCACAGGCTCAGTGTGGGAACCTCTGCTTGCTGGATTATATATATGTCATTATTACAGCATACACATACATTTAGTAGTATCATTCATTTGATTTCTTTCATTTATAATGAAGTAATACTTTAACTATTGTAACCAATGCATTTGTAAGTGTTCTGAAATATATGAGTCGGTCACCGGTGTGCGTGAGTTTTGGGTGACGAGAGATGGACAAGACGAGCTGCGTTACTTGCAGTCTGGGCTGTCTGGCGAACACACGAGCTGGCCGTTGTGCTCCCCAGGGCGCTGGCCAGGGACCTGTGGACTGTGTGTGTGTGTGTGTGTGTGTGTGTGTGTGTGTGTGTGTGTGTGTGTACGAGACTGTCCTTGTGCATAGTTGTGGTGGTGGTGGTGGTGGTGATAAGAAAATCTAGTTCATTGTTTTATTAGGACAGAGAGAGAGAGAGAGAGAGAGAGAGAGAGAGAGAGAGAGAGAGAGAGAGAGAGAGAGAGAGAGAATATGATAGTGTACCATTAAGACAGCTTAGGTCTAAACCATTTTCTTTGCTTGGGCCGCGGTAGATGCAAACACTCGCTATCACCTTCAATACTTCCCCATTCACCAAGATCACCAGCACAGGACACGATCACGAAGAGAAAGAGAGGATTAAGATGTCACAGTAACCATTAACTCGATACCTGAAGCGAGAATAACCATTATGTCCCATTAATAATAGCTGTAGTAATGGGGAGTTATCATTGACAGTTGTGTACCGTACAGACAGCACAGCCTTCACGCGCATACAGTGGTGGTGGTGCTAGCGGTGGTGTTTTGGTGTTTACTGCTCAGTCTATCTACACACCCAGACGCATTCACGCATAGCCATAGATTCTCAAAACACACTCAAACACACACAGAATGAAGCTAAACACACACACACACACACACAGCCTTAAATGCTCAAAACACACCCATATAGACCCAAAAACATTCGTGAACACACTCAAACACACACAGAACCAAGCTAAACACACACACACAATGAAGTGAAGTGTTACCATATTCCCAGGCAGTTTTTAGCAGCACAAGCGGCAAGACAAGAGTGAACCAGCAGTGCAAGGCAAGCCACCATGACCTGCAGCCTTCACCACACCCCTCCTTCACTTACTCAAGGTGTGTTTAAGGCCATTCGCTTATCTTTGGCATTCATTTACCTACGGGAGTGAAAATACCTCGAACTGTACCCAGATTTGTAAAGGTGATTAGGTAAACAAGCGGTCATAGAGGCAAGTTGTGTATATTCGCCGTTGTTATTTGCGTCCTTCACTTACCGTAAGCCAAACATGTGCCAGAGTGCACCCACCAGTCTACTATTTCATCTCCCATGGTCATTTCTTCCCGATATAGCTTCATTTTGTTGTGGTGAGATTTTAAAGGCAACATATGGATCCCGCCGCCGCTGTTCCCGCCTCCAGGTCCCCGGATGTTACCTACTCCTCCGGTCCCCCGCCACCCTCCCCCCGGGCAGCCTGCTCGGTCCAATACTTTTTTCTAATATTTCGTGAGGGTAATATTACGCTTCCATGGTGTGTTTTTATGGTTTGTATAAATGTTTCGTTGTGTTTGAAGTGTGTTGCGCGCCTGTGTTGGGTAAATATGTGGCGTTTAGTGGTGTTTTATGGCGTGTGTTAAAGGCTTTTCAACGGTGAAAATTTTCCCTCTCGAATTTTGAGGTTTCTTATTTGAAGGTATAAGTGGGCCTTTGTGGTGTCAAAGGATCGGCTGTCCTCTTTAGGCGTGAAATCAATCTATTGAGTGAAATATGTGGACTTTGAAATGGTGTTTGGTGGTGTTGAAAAACGTGTTATTTTTCTTTATTTTATTTGGTGACGTTTGTGGTTCTCGGTGTAACTCGCTGTGGAATGCCTTGAAAGATACCTCACACTCCCTCAAATGTGGTCAAACACTCGCCAAGTGAAAATGGCTTGACTTTGCAGGGCGTTTTAGCAGATTTATGAGTTTGAATGTTGTTTTATATTTAGCATACTTAATTTAGACATTTTTTGAAAACTAGTTAAGCTGGAGTTGTTTTGATATTTTTAAACTTAGTTTTACTATTTATCACGTCATAAAATAACAAGCATTCGGCCGTGGCTTCGTTTTTTCGAAAAGTCATTTTTAAAATGAAATGATTTACGTAATTTAGCCGAGTGACCCCCGCTCTCCCGTTCTCTGTGATGACCACAGCCCAGGTGGTGACTCAACATAGCCCCGGGCTGCCGCCTCTTTTCCAAACCCGCAGTTCGTCAATATTTTGCCTAATATCTGGTGATTCCTGCGTGTTTTCGTGTGTTTCTAGGTTCAGGTGTGTAGATAGTAGTAGCAGAAGGAAGTAGAAAGGAGAAATAAAGGAGGATAAAGAGGAAGGAAGGAGAGAGAGAAGGAAGAGGAGGAGAAGCCAAGTCACAATACTTAAGTCACCCTCCTTCTCCTCAATATTTTGTGTAATATCTTGTGTTTTGATGTGTTTCTAGGCTCACACGTCAAGACGGAAGCAACAGAAGGAAGAAGAAGGAGAAACAAAGGAGGAGGACGAAGAAGAAACGAGAAATAGAGGCGGAATAGGAGAAGGAGCCAAGGTGTAATATTTAGGTAAGTGTCCCTTTTAATCGTAACGTTCTTTATAATGCATTGTGTTGAATTTGGGACACATTTGGGGTGTTTTAAGTGTGTTGCAGGGTGTTTGGGGATATTATAAGTGTGTTATGGGTGTATTTCGTGTGTTTTAAGCCTCTTAGGTGTATTTGACGTGCCTTGAGTGTGGTGTGGAGGTGTATTTGAGTACTGGCATGTTTTGAGTGTGTTTTGGGAGCATTTTGAGGTGTTGCATGGTGTTTTGAGTGTGTTTTGGGGCAGTTTTGAGTGTTTTAAGTGATTTGAGTGTGTACTGGGTGTATTTAGTGAGTTTTGGGTGTATATTGCGCCATTTTGAGGTGTTACATGGTGTTTTGAGTGTGTTTTGGGTTAGTTTTGAGTGTTTTAAGATGTGTGGGTGTGTGTTACGGGTCTTTTGGGTGTGTGAGGGTGATTTGGTGTATGTTGGGTGTGTCTAGCAAGTTTTGGGTGTGTTTGGGGGCATTTTGAGGTGTTGCATGATGTTTTGAGTGTGTTTTGGGTGTTGTAAGTGATTTGGGTGTGTTGGGTGTGTAGGAGTGGTTTGGTGTGTACTGTGTGTTTCTAGTGAGTTTTGGGTGTGTTTTGCGGCATTTTGAGGTGTTGCATGGTGTTTAAGTGGTTTGGGTGTGTGTTAGGAACGATTTTGGAGTATATATGTTGTGTTTAGTGAGTTTTGTGTGTGTTTTGTGGCATTTTGAGGTGTTGCATGGTGTTTTGGGTGTGTTTTAAGTGGTTTGGGGTGTGTTGGTGTTGATGTGGGTGTTTTTAGTGAGTTTTGTGTGTGTTTTGTGTGTGTTTTAGGTGTTTGTTAGTGATATTACTCAGAGCGCCGCATTTAACCCATTCAAATAGCCCGCGTAGAGTTGCATTCCATGTCTACAATTAAATCTCTATATATGTAACCTAAATTCTCCTTAAAATTGAATTATTAATACCACAAATAAACGTTGCCATTAATTTGGGTGTGTAGATAGAAGGGGAAGTGGTGGTGGTGGTGGTAGCGAGTGTTTGCAGATCCCGCGAACCTAAACAAGGATAATGGAATATGCCAAAGCTGTCTTAATGGTACACTATCTCTCTCTCTCTCTCTCTCTCTCTCTCTCTCTCTCTCTCTCTCTCTCTCTCATAACCTACAGTGCGCGTTGTTTTCCTGAAGTATATAAAGAATGTGGTATACCAACGTAGACTTGTCATTTATTTAGAGTGAAATAATGTGTACATAAAGCCTTGATTACGATAGCGTGAAGGTTGATAACGAACGAGAATGTTGGCAAACAAGTGGCTTAATGGATGCACCAGTGGGAGTGCCATATACCATACCTCTCAGTGCTTGGAGAGAGAGAGAGAGAGAGAGAGAGAGAGAGAGAGAGAGAGAGAGAGGGAGGGTTTGTTGAGGAAGGGATAACGAGTGATAGAGAGGAGGGTATACACAGGGGGAGAGGGGTGGATGGGGCTAGGGTGTGACGTAGTAGTGACTGTCTGAATGCCTTCTCCGGATATCTGAAATTTGTCTCGATTGTGAAGAGTATGCAGCTTACTCATACACTTGTGGTAATGCACTGTGCTGTGAAAAAATAGCGCTTGGTGTGAAATATGCTGTGGCAAAGTCTAATGGTGATCCAACACTTCGTTACCGAGAAAATCGAGGTCACACAGCTGTTGAAAAGCATAGTAGTGTTCTGCTTGCCACTACTTCACCCTAAGATCCTTTACATGCTAAATACTTATGCACAGTACAGTGACAATACACCACAAATTAACTCCACACCTTCACTCAATGACAATAATCACAACACAAAGCATCTTCACCACAGTTACGTGTTGTGTGTGTGTGTGTGTGGAGCAAGCTCAACTCACGATGTTACTTGTATAACACCCTGCTCCCTTCTGTCCCTCTCCTGTGTCCCGGGACTGCCACGGACGGTAGTAGATAGGATAACCTGGTGACCCATCGTGTAGGGGAGGTACAGTATACTCCTCAAGACTCACCAATTTCCACTGTAAACATCTTCGCCTCTCTTCCTTCGCCCTGCCATCACCAAGCCTGTCTCTCCTTTATTCGTTACTTCACTATACTCTAGTGGCGTCTTAACTTCAGTTTTGGTCCTTAGCATTAAAACCTTAACTAACATACAATTTACTTCTGCTGGTTTGCGTGTTTCCTTATCGTCGCGCAGACAGACCCTTGGCATGCGGCGATAATAATTATTATTATCATTATTATCATTATTTTGTCAGCCCTGAAAATCCTACAACCTTCAAAACACACACAAAACAATAAATAACAATAAAAAAGAAAGATGATAACAAGAACAGGCGTAAAACATCATTATTATCATTATTATCATTGTTTTGGCAGCCCTGTCCATCCTGCAGCCCCCGCGAGTGATCCTGTACGCCCTGCCGCTGCTGCCGCTCCTGCTGGTGGTGACCCTGACAATGAGAGTCAACCTGTGCTCTGTTCTCAGGGACTTGTACCATTATCGTGTGCTGTGAGAGGCGTAGAGCACTGTCTGGCTGCACCCTCCGCCCTGCGCCCTCTCTCTCTCTCTCTCTCTCTCTCTCTCGTATCATATTGCACCTTTTTGTGTGTTAAATAGTTTGAATAAAGGAAAATGTTGACTAATCATTATTATTATTATTGTTATTATTATTATTATTGTTATTATTGTTGTTGTTTTGACGTGTACAAGATGGTATATGAATAATTTGCCTGTATGTTGTGTTACTGTGTGTGTGTGTGTGTGTGTGTGTGTGTGTGTGTGTGTATTCACCTAGTTGTAATTTTACAGGGCCTGGGTATCATACTCGTGTGGCCCCGTCTCCATATCTACACACATCCAACTTTCCTTTAAAACTATGCACACTCCTGACACCACCTCCTCACTCAAACCATTCCACACCTCCACACATCTTTGTGGGAAACTATATTTCTTCACATCCTTCAAGCATATTCCCTTGGCTATCTTTTTACTATGCGATCTCGTAGTTCGATTTAAATTTTCCTCTCTCAACATCATTTGCTCATTATCCACTTCATCCAGTCCGTTCAACAGTTTATAAAGCTGTATTAAATCTCCTCTTTCTCTTCTTTGTTCCAAGGTAGGCAAATTCATTTCTTTTAATCTCTCCTCATAGGTCATTTCTGCCAATTCCGGAATAATTTTTGTTGCCATTCTCTGCAATCTCTCCAACTTCCTTATATGCTTCTTTTTATAAGGGGACCAAACCACCCCAGCATATTCCAATCTTGGTCTAATTACCGTACTAATTAATTTCTTCATCATATCTTTATTGTGTGTGTGTGTGTGTGTGTGTGTGTGTGTGTGTGTGTGTGTGTGTGTGTCCAGCTGATTTGAATAGGAAAAATGCAAATAATGATTAAAAAAATGAGGAATGATGGAAATAATGAAGCTTGTGATTTGTGAACTGAAGAAATACACTAATAAAATGACCTCTTGATTTATTTAGTAGTAGTAGTAGTAGTAGTAGTATGTTATTATTTGAATCAGGCACATCCTTCTCTCTCTCTCTCTCTCTATTATATTCTGAAAGTAGTAGTGATAGTAGTAGTAGTAGTAGTAGTAGTAGTAGTAGTAGTAGTTGTAGCATAAGGTTGAGTAGTAGTAACAGTATTAGTATAGTAGTAGTAGTGGTAGCGGTGGTAGTAGTAGTAATAGTAGTAGTAGTAGTAGTATTAGATAAAGGAAGCCTCTAAGTGACGGAGAAGCAGAGACGAGGGAAGGGAGGCGGAAGGTTGAAGGTAGCCCGGCAGGGTGGATGGGGTGAAAGGAAGGCAGGCAGGAGGGGATGGGGCCATAGGGGGAGTGTGTGGCGTGAGGATAACAAGCAGTTAGCAGCCTCTCGTTCCATGTCCCTGTGCGAAAGTGTGGCAAGAAAACCAATCGAGTGCGGTATATAATTAATCTCCCACCAATCTCCTCTTTTTGTTAGCGCTGAAATGTGTCTCTGAGCACAAAGTTAGTGTGATGTTATAGTGCGGTGTGGATATGAGGGCGTGTGTCAGCCAAAGGAAGGGCAGCACATTCGAGGTGATCCCACACCAGCTGAACAAATCCTCGGCCTTTTGTGTTATGGCGGCGGGCGAGTGCGGTTCCTTGTGTGTGCGTGCGTGGCGTCGCGGTTAGTGTAGTGATAGATAGTGTGCGTTAGTTGATCCTATTGAATGCGTCTTCCTCGCGTTGGATTTGGTAAGTTGAGGTTGTTATTTAAGCCTCATTATCACTGCAATAAAGTACTAAGCCGCTACTAAGCATTAACCTGAACCACGTGACTCCTATACTGATCTCCGTTAATAATGAAATAGTACCTTTGATAAGCACACCACACTAACTCCCTCCTTCTCCTCTTTACAGGTGAGTACCCGTATCACAGGTCACACCGTGGGACTGTCACCGCTGGAGCAACCCTTCGGAATAAAGTCAAGTACAAATTACTGTTTCCTAGGCGTTAGGTGTTAGGCATAGGGCGATAGGCGGCGCGGCTAACCATTCTCTTCCAGGTACAAACTAACCTTCTCTTCCAGGTACATGTTAATTATCTAGTCTTTCCCAGTAATGCCCTGGTTAGCACACCGTGGCGGCGATTCTGGAGCCTCGTGCTGGTGCTGGTGGTGGTGGTGGGCGTGCACGTGCTATCATATGGTACGTGAATGATTGGGTTTAGTACGGTTAGTGAAATGATGTACAGTTTCTGATCACTTTTATAGTTTTATTTATTTTTTGTGTGTGTGGTTTGATATGGTGTTTTTTGTTGTTCAGGGTTGCGTGGTAGGTGCGTTCAGTGGTCTGGGGTGTGTTGGTGCGTGTTCTGAAGAGATGACCGCAGACACGCTGGCTGCTGATGACTAGAGCCGCACAGAGGCAGTGTTCTGTACAAGCTGGATGGAAGTATGCAAACCTCGCAATGAAGATGGAAAAGGTCAGCAAATGGTTCTATCTTGACTTTTGCCGAAAATAAGCGTCGTGTGTGTGTGTGTGTGTGTGTGTGTAGGTAAGATTATTATTATCTTTTTTTCAGGTCTAATTACTAGTTATTTCTTACAGGTCAAACTAATATCTCTCCTTTTCTCTGGCAGGTCAAACTAATCTTTCTCACTCTTACAGGTCAAACTAACCATTTATATTGTTCTCTTAATGGCCAAACTTTTTTTTTTATTTAATGGAGGACAAACTGTAATCTTTCTCTTTTTCTCTTTCAGGTCAAACTAATCTTTTTTTTTTCCTAGCAGCTCAAACTAATACTCTCTCTCTCTCTCTCTCTCTCTCTCTCTCTCTCTCTCTCTCTCTCTCTCTCTCTCTCTCTCTCTCTGTCATGCAGCTCTAGGTGAAACAATTGTTATTTTTACCACTGCTCATATTCCATTATCATCCCTCGCCTCTGATCCTATTTAGTACTTACGGCGTTACCAGCCAACAATGACCAGCTCGCCACTGTCACCCCCACCCCCCACAACACACACAGTTTTTAGTTTAGTTTAGTTTAGTTTATTGACCACAGCAAGTACAATATTCTTTTCACAAACACTTATTAGTAAGTCAAGGTGTACATATAGCATTACATGTGTCACATTCCGTAGTGCAGATATTTTCAGTAACATTCAAACTATACAATAACATTCACAAAACACTGGTGATTTGTTGACAAGATCAGGTGAATTATTCTACAAGTCACATCAGGTGCAAAATTGTCATGAAATAGGTGTTCCATTGTTGTCAAGTTATGTGTCTCTAATGTGATGAGTCCATACACAATTGTCCACAACATGTCTCTCAGTTTGAACATCACCACACAGACACACACGCTCTTCGAGAGGGAGTCGACCGCTGCCTCGCCTGTTCCACCTCCTGTTTCACACATTAAGGAATGTCCACTCACACCAAATCTTGTAAAACACACTCCTTGGTTTTCACTAATTGTGTGTTTAATTTTATAAACATCATGACCTGTAAGTTCAGGATTAATGTCTTTATACGTGTGTCGTCTGGAAGAGTCACTTCTTACTATAATATCTTGCATCACACCATGCATGATATCACAATACTTTTTAGGGACATTATTAATGAACTGTCTCACTAATCTTCCTGTCACTGTATTTGTAGAGATAACTAAGTGAAAGACAAATGCCAAAGGATCATCATTAGACCCGGATCTTTCCTGCCACATTTTGTTCACACACACACACACACACACACACACACACACACACACACACACACACACACACACCTTTCTCAACTTTCTCTCTCCTCTCTTATTTTCCATCTATTCTGACTGTATCGTTGTGTTTCTTCTCTTTCGTCTGTTTTTGCTATTTTTTAATGTTTTCCATGTTTCCTTTCATCTGGATTCTTGTTTAGTGTGTAATATATTTAGTATGTTTGTATAGCTTGTATGTTCTGTTTAGTCACATGTATCTTGTTTGTATTGACATTTGTCAGTATAGTGTTCTGAATCTCGTCTTCCTTTGTTTGAATACAGTAACATGAACAAGGTTGTGAATGTTCGGTGTGGTGTGGATGAGCAAGTGAGCGAGCTGGCATTGGGAGCCGAGCGGGGAGGCAGCGGCATGTGTAGGCTACGTGAGGCTAGCCAAGATGTAGGAAGATTGTACTGTACTTATGCTATGGAATGGTTTTGTTACTGTAAAGCATACTTAAGAAAGATCAAAATATGGCTGATTTCCTTGTGTATATATAAGTTTCCGGTGTATGTGAGTGTGTGTAACTGTGTATGGTGGGTGGATGGTTGAGCGAGGGTGGTGACCGGTGACTGGTGAGGCGGTGACTGGTTCACTCTGGTATTTACACGACTGCCGAGGGAATAATACATAAGGTTGAGTGTTAGGCGCTCACGAGGGAATACTAGACTTTAGCACTCCCGAGGGAATATACGTACTGTAATAAGGTTCAGTGTAGCCAAGAGATAATCGGACACCGGAATTGTGTTTCCAGGTAAGAGGACGTACTGGTATATACACCAAATGAAAACTGCAACCTATCATCACTGCAAAACAAACACAAACAAGCAGGGATGCAAACTGACTCATTCAAAGTGATAGCTAATTGTGCATTCATTAGTAGTTTACTGACAATATTCTTTTCTCATATTCTTATAGTCTTATATTCTTCTTTAAGTGTCTGTCTGTGTTACTTCGCCCAAGCTAGTCAGTCATGTTAGCTACAGCTAGACCCTTCTTCACTAGCGACCTCTTTCCTTGCTCAGTCTTCATTAGGCCGCCGTGTGTCGCTGTAACCTGTAATATCAAGATAATAGCTACAAAAACTCTTGAAAGATGAGATGATTATTTTTGTTGGTTTGTAAATGAACCTAACACAGCGTTATTTGATTACACCGTTTTCTTCGTACTTGGCAACTCACCACAGCTGGCCAGATAAGAGTCTCGTAGCGATGAGTTCCCGCTCTTGTAAATTATTAATGTCAAAGCTCACAAGCCTCCTGTCATGTGTTCCTGCGTCCTTTAATATTCAAGGCTCACAAGCATCCTGGAAATGTCACAATTAACACATTAGTCTACTTTTACAACACTATTCCATTTCCTTCCGCCATCACAGGAGGCTTGAGAGAGAGAGAGAGAGAGAGAGAGAGAGAGAGAGAGAGAGAGACACCATACACCACACTGCTCTCTTTCCCTCTATCACCACACACACCATACTCATTTTATTTATTTGCGTTGATTTTTATTGGTTTTGAATGTCATGAGTTGTAATGGTGGTGGTGGTGGTGGTGGTGGTGGTAATGTCGATAATTTGTCTCTTATCTCGCACTTTTTATCATGTTTTTTTTAATGATTGTGTTATTTTTGTTGTTTCAGATTCTTTTCTTGTATTTATTTGTGTATTTTTTTATTAGGTTTATATATTGTGCGTTGTGAATGTTGAGTTTGGTAATGTCGACATTTTGAAGCTCCTCCCCACGGCTACTTATATCTTCAAATAAATTAAAACCATAAAAACATTGAGTATTCCACACATAATTCCCAGATAACTTTGAAATACTGAGAATTTAACACAAGCAAGGACATAGTATTGTAATGTATTGTATTGTGAATGATGAGTTTGGTAATGTCGACATTTTGAAGCTCCCAATGGCTACTCGTATCCTTAAATAAAGTAAAACCCTAATAACACTGACTATTCCACATAAAATAGTTGGCTAATTTGGAAAGAGTGAGAATTGAAGAGGTAGAAGGACATAGTATTGGAATTGATAGCGGGGAAGGAGAAGAGAGTGAATTCCTTTAGAGAGCCACAGGTGATGATGGCGTGGGTATATACCTCCCGCCAAGACACACGGTTGAGCTCACTTGAGTGCCGTTATATTTTCAGCCTGCATAGAGGTGACAGGGCCGTGACAGAGGTGGTGGAGGTTATTAATGCACCAAGGAACAGGTGTGTAAGGTGTGGCAGTGGTGTTGATAAGGGATTAGTGTGTAAGGAGGGAAAGAAGTGTGGTGTGTCGAGTGCACGTCTGTCTGCTCCATGTCAACAAACAGTGGTGATGATGGCCGTGTGGTGGTGGTGGTGGTGGTGTTTGGTGTTGCTTATACACCCCATAAACACACTCAAACACCCCGCAACATGTCCATATACATTGCATGTGTTTATAGGCCTAGATTTGTGCCTAAAGAATGTAGCTAAGTGTTGCAGGCTTAAAATCGGTTAAAAAATGGTTAGGAATGGGTAAAAAAATGTAAAACGTATGAAATATTCACCGTATTTGTCAGAATGTGTTTTCCTCCTCCCCCTTTGCCTCCGCTGGGCGTCGCTCCATTCTGACTTTGTAACGGCGCCTATTTTGTCAGTTTGCTATTTAGTGTTACCTTTCTTCACTTTTTTGGTATGTTCGGATTAAAAACAGATCTGATAAATATTTGTTGTTGTTTTTATCTGAGTAATATTTTGAATTCATCTAAGTATAAGTGTTTTTTTATATGTATGTAATTCACCTCGGTCGTCTACTGGTCACCCAGCCAGTCTTCCCCATTACGGAGCGAGCACAGAGCTCATAGACCGATCTTCGGGTATGACTGAGACCACAACACACTCCACACACAGGGAAAGCGAGGCCACAACCCCTCCAGTTACACCCCGTACCTATTTACTACTAGGTGAACACACCCCACACATTAAGAGCCACGCCCATTTCCCTCGCCGCGCAGGGACTCGAACCCGGGCCTCTCGATTGTGAGTCGAGCGTGCTAACCACTACACTACGCGGTGTGTGTGTGTGTGTGTGTGTGTGTGTGTGTGTGTGTCTGTCTGTCAATCTGTTTTTGTCTGTCTATCGCTCTGTCTGTCTCTCTCTCTCTCTCTCTCTCTGTATGTGTGTGTGTGTGTGTGTGTGTGTGTATTTACCTAGTTGTATTTAGCTAGTTGTAGTTTTCCAGGGCCTGGGGTTTATGGTGGTGTGGCCCCGTCTCCATATCTACACTTATCCAATCTTACTTTAAAAGTGTGCACACTCGTTGCAGACACTACTTCTTCATCTAAACTGTTCCACGTCTCAACACATCTTTGCGGGAAACTCTATTTTTTAACATCTCTCAGACATCGTCCCTTTCTCAGCTTTTTACTATGCGATCTTGTGCTTCGGATGTCATATTCTTCTCTCAGGATCAGTTTCTCATTATCCACTTGGTCCATTCCGTTGATCCATTTATAAAGTTGTATCAGGTCTCCTCTCTCCCTTCTCTGCTCCAAGGTTGGTAGATCCATAGCCTTTAGTCTCTCCTCATATGTCATCCCTTCAAATTCTGGAACCATTCTTGTAGCCATTTTTTGTAGTCTCTCCAACTTCCTTATGTGTTTCTTTTTATGAGGGGTCCACACTACTCCTGCATATTCCAATCTGGGTCTTATTATAGTACTTATCAATTTCTTCATCATTTCTTTGTCCATGTAGTGAAATGCTACTCAAATATTCCTTAGCAAATTGTATGTCTCTCTTTTCCATTCTACTGGCACTGTTCCATTTTGTATTGAGCATTTTATGATGTTGTATAAAGGACTTGCTAGTTGTTCTCTACATTCTTTCAGTATTCTGCCTGAGACTTCATCCGGTCCCATTGCCTTCTCTTCATCCAGTTCCTTCATTAACTCTTTTATTTCAAGCTTGGTTACTTTAATCTCTTTCATATACACTGTCTCTCTATTACCCTGTGGCCTCTCAAATTTAGATTCCTTAGTAAAGACCTCCTGGAATTTACAATTTAACAGTTCTGCCATACTGTTTGGGTCTTCCACCATCCCGTTCTCTCCTTTTAACCTTTCTATTGTTTCTTTTTGCCTAATTTTTCCATTGATGAATCTGTAGAACAATTTTGGTTGCTCCTTGCATTTTTCATAGTTCCTCTCCTCTTCCTTCCTCACCTTAACATATTCATTTCTCGCTGTCTTCAAGTTTTCCTTATTTACTGCTTTTCTATTTCTCCTCCACCTTTTCCATGCTCCATCTCTTTGCTCCTTTGCACGGGCACACCTTGTGTGTGTGTGTGTGTATGTGTGTGAGAGAGAGAGAGAGAGAGAGAGAGAGAGAGAGAGAGAGAATATGATAGTGTACCATTAAGACAGCTTAGGTCTAAACCATTTTCCTTGCTTGGGCGTGGTAGATGCAAACACTCGCTACCACCTTCAATACTTCCCCCTTCACCAAGATCACCAGCACAGGACACGATCACGAAGAGAAAGAGAGGATTAAGATTTCACACTAACCATTAACTCGATACGTGAAGCGAGAATAACCATTATGTCCCATTAATAATAGCTGTAGTAATGGGGAGTTATCATTGACAGTTGTGTACCGTACAGACAGCACAGCCTTCACGCGCATACAGTGGTGGTGGTGCTAGCGGTGGTGTTTTGGTGTTTACTGCTCAGTCTATCTACACACCCAGACGCATTCACGCACAGCCATAGATACTCAAAACACACTCAAACACACACAGAATGAAGCTAAACACACACTTACACACATACACACAGCCTTAAATGCTCAAAACACACCCATATAGACCCAAAAACACTCGTGAACACACTCAAACACACACAGAACCAAGCTAAACACACACACACACACAATGAAGTGAAGTGTTACCATATTCCCAGGCAGTTTTTAGCAGCACAAGCGGCAAGACAAGAGTGAACCAGCAGTGCAAGGCAAGCCACCATGACCTGCAGCCTTCACCACACCCTCCTTCACTTACTCAAGGTGTGTTTAAGGCCATTCGCTTATCTTTGGCATTCATTTACCTACGGGAGTGAAAATACCTCGAACTGTACCCAGATTTGTAAAGGTGATTAGGTAAACAAGCGGTCATAGAGGCAAGTTGTGTATATTCGCCGTTGTTATTTGCGTCCTTCACTTACCGTAAGCCAAACATGTGCCAGAGTGCACCCACCAGTCTACTATTTCATCTCCCATGGTCATTTCTTCCCGATATAGCTTCATTTTGTTGTGGTGAGATTTTAAAGGCAACATATGGATCCCGCGCCGCCGCTGTTCCCGCCTCCAGGTCCCCGGATGTTACCTACCCCTCCGGTCCCCCGCCACCCTCCTCCCCGGCAGCCTGCTCGGTCCAATACTTTTTTCTAATATTTCGTGAGGGTAATATTACGCTTCCATGGTGTGTTTTTATGGTTTGTATAAATGTTTCGTTGTGTTTGAAGTGTGTTGCGCGCCTGTGTTGGGTAAATATGTGGCGTTTAGTGGTGTTTTATGGCGTGTGTTAAAGGCTTTTCAACGGTGAAAATTTTCCCTCTCGAATTTTGAGGTTTCTTATTTGAAGGTATAAGTGGGCCTTTGTGGTGTCAAAGGATCGGCTGTCCTCTTTTAGGCGTGAAATCAATCTATTGAGTGAAATGTGTGGACTTTGAAATGGTGTTTGGTGGTGTTGAAAAAACATGTTATTTTTCTTTATTTTATTTGGTGACGTTTGTGGTTGTCGGTGTAACTCGCTGTGGAATGCCTTGAAAGATACCTCACACTCCCTCAAATGTGGTCAAACACTCGCCAAGTGAAAATGGCTTGACTTTACAGGGCGTTTTAGCAGATTTATGAGTTTGAATGTTGTTTTATTTTTAGCATACTTAATTTAGACATTTTTTGAAAACTAGTTAAGCTGGAGTTGTTTTGATATTTTTAAACTTAGTTTTACTATTTATCACGTCATAAAATAACAAGCATTCGGCCGTGGCTTCGTTCTTTCGAAAAGTCATTTTTAAAATGAAATGATTTACGTAATTTAGGCGAGTGACCCCCGCTCTCCCGTTCTCTATGATGACCACAGCCCAGGTGGTGACTCAACATAGCCCCGGGCTGCCGCCTCTTTTCCAAACCCGCAGTTCGTCAATATTTTGCCTAATATCTGGTGATTCCTGCGTGTTTTCGTGTATTTCTAGGTTGAGGTGTGTAGATAGTAGTAGCAGAAGGAAGTAGAAAGGAGAAATAAAGGAGGATAAAGAGGAAGGAAGGAGAGAGAGAGAAGGAAGAGGAGGAGAAGCCAAGTCACAATACTTAAGTCACCCTCCTTATCCTCAATATTTTGTGTAATATCTTGTGTTTTGATGTGTTTCTAGGCTCACACGTCAAGACGGAAGCAACAGAAGGAAGACGAAGGAGAAGCAAAGGAGGAGGGCGAAGAAGAAACGAGAAATAGAGGCGGAATAGGAGAAGGAGCCAAGGTGTAATATTTAGGTAAGTGTCCCTTTTAATCCTAACGTTCTTTATAATGCATTGTGTTGAATTTGGGACACATTTGGGGTGTTTTAAGTGTGTTGCAGGGTGTTTGGGGATATTATAAGTGTGTTATGGGTGTATTTCGTGTGTTTTAAGCCTCTTAGGTGTATTTGACGTGCCTTGAGTGTGGTGTGGAGGTGTATTTGAGTACTGGCATGTTTTGAGTGTGTTTTGGGGGCATTTTGAGGTGTTGCATGGTGTTTTGAGTGTGTTTTGGGACAGTTTTGAGTGTTTTAAGTGATTTTAGTGTGTACTGAGTGTATTTAGTAAGTTTTGGGTGTATATTGCGCCATTTTGAGGTGTTACATGGTGTTTTGAGTGTGTTTTGGGTTAGTTTTGAGTGTTTTAAGATGTGTGGGTGTGTGTTACGGGTCTTTTGGGTGTGTGAGGGGGATTTGGTGTATGTTGGGTGTGTCTAGCAAGTTTTGGGTGTGTTTGGGGGGCATTTTGAGGTGTTGCATGGTGTTTTGAGTGTGTTTTGGGTGTTGCAAGTGGTTTGGGGTGTGTTGGGTGTGTGTAGGAGTGGTTTGGTGTGTACTGTGTGTTTCTAGTGAGTTTTGGGTGTGTTTTGCGGCATTTTGAGGTGTTGCATGGTGTTGTAAGTGGTTTGGGTGTGTGTTAGGAACGATTTTGGAGTATATATGTTGTGTTTAGTGAGTTTTGTGTGTGTTTTGTGGCATTTTGAGGTGTTGCATGGTGTTTTGGGTGTGTTTTAAGTGGTTTGGGGTGTGTTGGTGTTGATGTGGGGTGTTTTTAGTGAGTTTTGTGTGTGTTTTGTGTGTGTTTTAGGTGTTTGTTAGTGATATTACTCTGAGCGCCGCATTTAACCCATTCAAATAGCCCGCGTAGAGTTGCATTCCATGTCTACAATTAAATCTCTATATATGTAACCTAAATTCTCCTTAAAATTGAATTATTAATACCACAAAAAACATTGCCATTAATTTGGGTGTGTAGATACAAGGGGGAAGTGGTGGTGGTGGTGGTAGCGAGTGTTTGCAGATCCCGCGAACCTAACAAGGATAATGGAATATGCCAAAGCTGTCTTAATGGTACACACACTATCTCTCTCTCTCTCTCTCTCTCTCTCTCTCTCTCATAACCTACGGTGCGCGTTGTTTTCCTGAAGTATATAAAGAATGTGGTATACCAACGTAGACTTGTCATTTATTTAGAGTGAAATAATGTGTAAATAAAGCCTTGATTACGATAGCGTGAAGGTTGATAACGAACGAGAATGTTGGCAAACAAGTGGCTTAATGGATGCACCAGTGGGAGTGCCATATACCATACCTCTCAGTGGTTGAGAGAGAGAGAGAGAGAGAGAGAGAGAGAGAGATAGTTGTTGAGGAAGGGGATAAGGAGTGATAGAGAGGAGGGTATACACAGGGGGAGAGGGGTGGATGGGGCTAGGGTGTGACGTAGTAGTGACTGTCTGAATGCCTTCTCCGGATATCTGAAATTTGTCTCGATTGTGAAGAGTATGCAGCTTACTCATACACTTGTGGTAATGCACTGTGCTGTGAAAAAATAGCGCTTGGTGTGAAATATGCTGTGGCAAAGTGTAATGGTGATCCAACACTTCGTTACCGAGACAATCGAGGTCACACAGCTGTTGAAAAGCATAGTAGTGTTCTGCTTGCCACTACTTCACCCTAAGATGCTTAACATGCTAAATACTTATGCACAGTACAGTGACAATACACCACAAATTAACTCCACACCTTCACTCAATGACAATAATCACAACACAAAGCATCTTCACCACAGTTACGTGTTGTGTGTGTGTGTGTGTGTGTGTGTGTGTGTGTGTGTGTGTGGAGCAAGCTCAACTCACGATGTTACTTGTATAACACCCTGCTCCCTTCTGTCCCTCTCCTGTGTCCCGGGACTGCCACGGACGGTAGTAGACAGGATAACCTGGTGACCCATCGTGTAGGGGAGGTACAGTATACTCCTCAAGACTCACCAATTTCCAGTGTAAACATCTTCGCCTCTCTTCCTTCGCCCTGCCATCACCAAGCCTGTCTCTCCTTATTCGTTACTTCACTATACTCTAGTGGCGTCTTAACTTCAGTTTTGGTCCTTAGCATTAAAACCTTAACTAACATACAATTTACTTCTGCTGGTTTGCGTGTTTCCTTATCGTCGCGCAGACAGACCCCTTGGCATGCGGCGATAATAATTATTATTATCATTATTATCATTATTTTGTCAGCCCTGAAAATCCTACAACCTTCAAAACACACACAAAACAATAAATAACAATAAAAAAGAAAGATGATAACAAGAACAGGCGTAAAACATCATTATTATCATTGTTTTGGCAGCCCTGCCCATCCTGCAGCCCCCGCGAGTCATCCTGTACGCCCTGCCGCTGCTGCCGCTCCTGCTGGTGGTGACCCTGACAATGAGAGTCAACCTGTGCTCTGTTCTCAGGGACTTGTACCATTATCGTGTGCTGTGAGAGGCGTAGAGCACTGTCTGGCTGCACCCTCCGCCCTGCGCTCTCTCTCTCTCTCTCTCTCTCGTATCATATTGCACCTTTTTGTGTGTTAAATAGTTTGAATAAAGGAAAATGTTGACTAATTATTATTATTATTATTATTATTATTATTATTGTTATTATTATTGTTGTTTTGACGTGTACAAGATGGTATATGAATAATTTGCCTGTATGTTGTGTTACTACTTTGTGTGTGTGTGTGTGTGTATGTGTGTGTGTGTATTCACCTAGTTGTAATTTTACAGGGCCTGGGTATCATACTCGTGTGGCCCCGTCTCCATATCTACACACATCCAACTTTCCTTTAAAACTATGCACACTCCTTGCTGACACCACCTCCTCACTCAAACCATTCCACACCTCCACACATCTTTGTGGGAAACTATATTTCTTCACATCCTTCAAGCATATTCCCTTGGCTATCTTTTTACTATGCAATCTCGTAGTTCGATTTAAATTTTCCTCTCTTAACATCATTTGCTCATTATCCACTTCATCCTAACCGTTCAACAGTTTATAAACCTGTATTAAATCTCCTCTTTCTCTTCTTTGTTCCAAGGTAGGCAAATTAATTTCTTTTAATCTCTCCTCATAGGTCATTTCTGCCAATTCCGTAACCATTATTGTTGCCATTCTCTGCAATCTCTCCAACTTCCTTATATGCTTCTTTTTATAAGGGGACCAAACCACTCCAGCATATTCCAATCTTGGTCTAATTAACGTACTAATTAATTTCTTCATCATATCTTTATTGTGTGAGTGTGTGTGTGTGTGTGTGTGTGTGTGTGTGTGTGTGTGACCAGCTGATTTGAACAGGAAAAATGCAAATAATGATTACAAAAATGAGGAATGATGGAAATAATGAAGCTTGTGATTTGTGAACTGAAGAAATACACTAATAAAAATGACCTCTTGATTTATTGACATTGTTAGTAGTAGTAGTAGTAGTAGTAGTAGTAGTAGTAGTAGTTAGTAATAGTAGTATTAGATAAAGGAAGATTAGAACATGGGTAAGGGAGGTGGCGTTGGGTAGCCTCTAAGTGACGGAGAAGCAGAGACGAGGGAAGGGAGGCGGAAGGGCAGGCAGGAGGGGATGGGGCCATAGGGGGAGTGTGTGGCGTGAGGATAACAAGCAGTTAGCAGCCTCTCGTTTCATGTCCGTGTGCGAAAGTGTGGCAAGAAAACCAATCGAGTGTGGTATATAATTAATCTCCCACATATCTCTTTTTGTTAGCGCTGAAATGTGTCTCAGTGAGCACAAAGTTAGTGTGATGTTATAGTGCGGTGTGGATATGAGGGCGTGTGTCAGCCAAAGGAAGGGCAGCACATTCGAGGTGATCCCACACCAGCTGAACAAATCCTCGGCCTTTTGTGTTATGGCGGCGGGCGAGTGCGGTTCCTTGTGTGTGCGTGCGTGGCGTCGCGGTTAGTGTAGTGATAGATAGTGTGCGTTAGTTGATCCTATTGAATGCGTCTTCCTCGCGTTGGATTTGGTAAGTTGAGGTTGTTATTTAAGCCTCATTATCACTGCAATAAAGTACTAAGCATTAACCTGAACCACGTGACTCCTATACTGACCTCCGTTAATAATGAAATACTACCTTTGATAAGCACACCACACTAACTCCCTCCTTCTCCTCTTTACAGGTGAGTACCCGTATCACAGGTCACACCGTGGGACTGTCACCGCTGGAGCAACCCTTCGGAATAAAGGCAAGTACAAATTACGGTTTGCTAGGCGTTAGGTGTTAGGCATAGGGCGATAGGCGGCAAGGCTAACCATTCTCTTCCAGGTACATGTTAATTATCTAGTCTTCCCCAGTAATGCCCTGGTTAGCACACCGTGGCGGCGATCCTGGAGCCTCGTGCTGGTGCTGGTGGTGGTGGTGGGCGTGCACGTGCTATCATATGGTACGTGAATGATTGGGTTTAGTACGGTTAATGAAATGATGTACAGTTTCTGATCACTTTTATTGTTTTATTTATTTTTTGTGTGTGTGGTTTGATATGGTGTTTTTTGTTGTTCAGGGTTGCGTGGTAGGTGCGTTCAGTGGTCTGGGGTGTGTTGGTGCGTGTTCTGAAGAGATGACCGCAGACACGCTGGCTGCTGATGACTAGAGCCGCACAGAGGCAGTGTTCTGTACAAGCTGGATGGAAGTATGCAAACCTCGCAATGGAGATGGAAAAGGTCAGCAAATGGTTCTATCTTGACTTTTGCCTAAATAAGCGTCGTGTGTGTGTGTGTGTGTGTGTGTGTAAGTAAGATTATTATTATTTTTTTTTTCAGGTGTAATTACTAGTTATTTCTTACAGGTCAAACTAATATCTCTCCTTATCTCTGGCAGGTCAAACTAATCTTTCTCACTCTTACAGGTCAAACTAATGCTTTTCTTTTTCTTATGCAGGACAGAATGATCTTTCTCTTTTGGTCTTGCAGGTCAAACTAACCATTTATATTGTTCTCTTAATGGCCAAACTATTTATTTATTTTTTTAATGGAGGACAAACTGTAATCTTTCTCTTTTTCTCTTTCAGGTCAAACTAATCTTTTTTTTTTCCTAGCAGCTCAAACTAATACTCTCTCTCTCTCTCTCTCTCTCTCTCTCTCTCTCTCTCTCTCTCTCTCTCTCTCTCTCTCTCTCTGTCATGCAGCTCTAGGTGAAACAATTGTTATTTTACCACTGCTCATATTCCATTATCATCCTCGCCTCTGATCCTATTTAGTACTTACGGCGTTACCAGCCAACAATGACCAGCTCGCCACTGTCACCCCACCCCCACAACACACACAGTTTTTAGTTTAGTTTAGTTTAGTTTATTGACCACAGCAAGTACAATATTCTTTTCACAAACACTTATTAGTAAGTCAAGGTGTACATATAGCATTACATGTGTCACATTCCGTAGTGCAGATATTTTCAGTAACATTCAAACTATACAATAACATTCACAAAACACTGGTGATTTGTTGACAAGATCAGGTGAATTATTCTACAAGTCACATCAGGTGCAAAATTGTCATGAAATAGGTGTTCCATTGTTGTCAAGTTATGTGTCTCTAATGTGATGAGTCCATACACAATTGTCCACAACATGTCTCTCAGTTTGAACATCACCACACAGACACACACGCTCTTCGAGAGGGAGTCGACCGCTGCCTCGCCTGTTCCACCTCCCTGTTTCACACATTAAGGAATGTCCACTCACACCAAATCTTGTAAAACACACTCCTTGGTTTTCACTAATTGTGTGTTTAATTTTATAAACATCATGACCTGTAAGTTCAGGATTAATGTCTTTATACGTGTGTCGTCTGGAAGAGTCACTTCTTACAATATCTTGCATCACACCATGCATGATATCACAATACTTTTTAGGGACATTATTAATGAACTGTCTCACTAATCTTCCTGTCACTGTATTTGTAGAGATAACTAAGTGAAAGACAAATGCCAAAGGATCATCATTAGACCCGGATCTTTCCTGCCACATTTTGTTCACACACACACACACACACACACACACACACACACACACACACACCCACACACACACCTTTCTCAATTTTCTCTCTCCTCTCTTATTTTCCATCTATTCTGACTGTATCGTTGTGTTTCTTCTCTTTCGTCTGTTTTTGCTATTTTTTTAATGTTTTCCATGTTTCCTTTCATCTGTATTCTTGTTTAGTGTGTAATATATTTAGTATGTTTGTATAGCTTGTATGTTCTGTTTAGTCACATGTATCTTGTTTGTATTGACATTTGTCAGTATAGTGTTCTGAATCTCGTCTTCCTTTGTTTGAATACAGTAACATGAACAAGGTTGTGAATGTTCAGGTGTGGTGTGGATGAGCAAGTGAGCGAGCTGGCATTGGGAGCCGAGCGGGGGAGGCAGCGCGGCATGTGTAGGCTACGTGAGGCTAGCCAAGATGTAGGAAGATTGTACTGTACTTATGCTATGGAATGGTTTTGTTACTGTAAAGCATACTTAAGAAAGATCAAAATATGGCTGATTTCCTTGTGTATATATAAGTTTCCGGTGTATGTGAGTGTGTGTAACTGTGTATGGTGGGTGGATGGTTGAGCGAGGGTGGTGACCGGTGACTGGTGAGGCGGTGACTGGTTCACTCTGGTATTTACACGACTGCCGAGGAATAATACATAAGGTTGAGTGTTAGGCGCTCACGAGGAATACTAGACTTTAGCACTCCCGAGGGAATATACGTACTGTAATAAGGTTCAGTGTAGCCAAGAGATAATCGGACACCGGAATTGTGTTTCCAGGTAAGAGGGACGTACTGGTATATACACCAAATGAAAACTGCAACCTATCATCACTGCAAAACAAACACAAACAAGCAGGGATGCAAACTGACTCATTCAAAGTGATAGCTAATTGTGCATTCATTAGTAGTTTACTGACAATATTCTCCTTTTCTCTTATATTCTTATACTCTTATATTCTTCTTTAAGTGTCTGTCTGTGTCACTTCGCCCAAGCTAGTCAGTCATGTTAGCTACAGCTAGACCCTTCTTCACTAGCGACCTCTTTCCTTGCTCAGTCTTCATTAGGCCGCCGTGTGTCGCTGTAACCTGTAATATCAAGATAATAGCTACAAAAACTCTTGAAAGATGAGATGATTATTTTTGTTGGTTTGTAAATGAAAAGAATGTAGCTTACATTAAACCTAACACAGCGTTATTTGATTACACCGTTTTCTTCGTACTTGGCAACTCACCACAGCTGGCCAGATAAGAGTCTCCTAGCGATGAGTTCCCGCTCTTGTAAATTATTAATGTCAAAGCTCACAAGGCTCCTGTCATGTGTTCCTGCGTCCTTTAATATTCAAGGCTCACAAGCATCCTGGAAATGTCACAATTAACACATTAGTCTACTTTTACAACACTATTCCATTTCCTTCCGCCATCACAGGAGGCTTGAGAGAGAGAGAGAGAGAGAGAGAGAGAGAGAGAGAGACACCATACACCACACTGCTCTCTTTCCCTCTATTACCACACACACCATACTCATTTTATTTATTTGCGTTGATTTTTATTAGTTTTGAATGTCATGAGTTGTAATGGTGGTGGTGGTGGTGGTGGTGGTGGTAATGTCGATAATTTGTCTCTAATCTCGCACTTTTTATCATGTTTTTTTTTTTAATGATTGTGTTATTTTTGTTGTTTCAGATTCTTTTCTTGTATTTATTTGTGTATTTTGTATTAGGTTTGTATATTATGTGTTGTGAATGTTGAGTTTGGTAATGTCGACATTTTGAAGCTCCACCCCACGGCTAGTTGTATCTTCAAATAAATTAAAACCATAAAACATTGAATATTCCACACATAATTCCCAGATAACTTTGAAATACTGAGAATTTAGCACAAGCAAGGACATAGTATTGGAATGTATTGTATAGTGAATGATGAGTTTTGTAATGTCGACATTTTGAAGCTCCCAATGGCTACTCGTATCCTTAAATAAAGTAAAACCCTAATAACACTGACTATTCCACATAAAATAGTTGGATACTTTAGAAAGAGTGAGAATTGAAGAGGTAGAGGGAGTTAGTATTGGAATTGATAGCGGGGAAGGAGAAGAGAGTGAATTCCTTTAGAGAGCCACAGGTGATGATGGCGTGGGTATATACCTCCCGCCAAGACACACGGTTGAGCTCACTTGAGTGCCGTTATATTTTCAGCCTGCATAGAGGTGACAGGGCCGTGACAGAGGTGGTGGAGGTTATTAATGCACCAAGGAACAGGTGTGTAAGGTGTGGCAGTGGTGTTGATAAGGGATTAGTGTGTAAGGAGGGAAAGAAGTGTGGTGTGTCGAGTGCACGTCTGTCTGCTCCATGTCAACAAACAGTGGTGATGATGGCCGTGTGGTGGTGGTGGTGGTGGTGTTTGGTGTTGCTTATACACCCCATAAACACACTCAAACACCCCGCAACATGTCCATATACGCCCACACACATTCCCGACAGCACCAGCGGCGAGACAAGAGAGCAATGCAACTCTTCACCACGACTCTCCACAACGCCTCACCATCATTTATTTCAGCTATTTCTAAGGCCACTCTCTTATTTGTAGGTTTTCTTTGCATCTGAGAGTGAAAACAGGGCCCAAATGTTGAAAAGGTGATGGGTATATATAAGGAGCAGTTGTCAGTATTACCAGCTATTATTTGCTTCTTTGACTCACCGTAAGCCAAACATGTGTCAGAATGCACCCACTACTCTACCATTGCATGTTCCCTGGCCAAGTTTTCTCGATGGGGCTTCATTTTGTTGTGGTGAGATAAGAAATGCAACATAAGGATTATGGAGCCCGCCCTGCAGTGTTCCCGCCCCCGCCCCGTCCCCCGAGCTCCACCCCTGTCCCCCCCGTGGCAACCTGCCTGCGGGTTCCAATACTTTTTGATATATTCTCTACAAATAATATAACGCTTCCATGATGTGTTTTTATGGTTTGTCTAAATATTTGGTTGTGTTTGAAGTGTGTTCCGCGCCTGTGTTCGGTAAATATGTGGCGTTTAGTGGTGTTTTATAGCTTAAATAGGAGCTGCCATAACCGTCCAAATTTTCCATCTCCTGATTTCAAGATTTTTATTTTGAGGTGTAACTGGGCCTTTATTTGATCAAAGAATCGTGTGTACTTTTTGAAGCGTGAAATCAATCCATTGAGTGAAATATGTGGACTTTGAAGTGGTGTTTTGTCCCGTTTAACGTAAGTTTCATTTTTTCGATTGGATTTGTTCACGTTTCTGTTTGACGGTCAAACTCGTTGTAGAATGCCTTAAAAGAAAGCTCACACTCTGTACAATGTGTTAGAAGACTCGCCAAGTGAAAATAGCTGGACTTTACAAGAGGTTTGAATGAGTTTAGAGTTTAATGGTTTTGTTTTACATAAATGCTCTTTCACTGGTTCACTTCTGGTTCTAGGTCAGTGTTGGATGCCTGAGAAGAGAGTTTATATTGTCTAATATTTTTCGAAAGAAATATAAAGTGGAAATGGCTGGACGTTTTGGCAGCGTTATAAGTGGAAATGTTTATATACTCTTTATATACTTAATTTAGACCGTTTTTTAAAACTAGTTAAGCAGGAGATGTTTTGATGTTTTGGATATTAATTAAAGTATCTAATAAGTCATAAAAAAGTAAGCATTCGGCCTTGGCTTCGTTTTTTCTTGAAGTCATTTTAAAATTATTTACGTAATTCAGCCGATTCGCCAGTGTTCCCGCGCTCTTGATGACGTCACAGCCAAGGTGGTGACTCATCATGGCCCAGGCTGGCGTCCCTCCCTCCCTACCGCCCAGTTCGTCGATATTTTGCCTAATATCTAGTGATTTGTACGTGTTTTCCCGTGTTTCTTGGCTCAGGTGTGTAGATATTAGTAGCAGAAGGAAGAAGAAAGAGAAATAAAGGAGGGTGAGGAGGAAGGAAGGAGAAAGGGAGGAATAAGTGGAGGAGCAGGCAAGCCACAATAGGTCCACTTCCTCAATATTTTGCCTAATATCTCGTGTTTTCTAAGTGTTTTGATGTGTTTCTAGGCTCAGGCGTGTAGATGGAAGCAGGAGAAGAAAGAACAAAGGAAGAGGACGAAGAAGAAAGGAAAAATGGAAGTGGAAGAAGAGGAGGAGCCAAGCCACAATATTTAGGTAAGTGCCCTTTTTAATGTTACCGTTCTTTATAACGCATTTTGGTGTTTTGGGTTATATCTGAAGTGTTTTGAGTGTGTTTGGTAGTGTTGCAGGGCGTTTTGTGTATTTTGTGTGTTAGATGTCTTTAAGTATATTTTACATATCTTGAGTGTGGTGTAGAGGGGTGTTTGAATATATGGGTGTGTTCTGAGTGCAGTTAGGGGAATTTTGAGGTGTTGTATGGTGTATTGAGTGTGTTTTAGGTTAGTTTTAGTTTTAAGGGTTTGAAGTGGTGTGTGTGGTGTGGTGTGTGGTGTGATTTTGGTGTGTGGTGGGTGTTTTAAGTGGTCTGTGCGTGTGTGTGGAGTGTGTGGGATTGATATCATGTTAATCTGTCAATAGATCAAACATCCCTTCAAAACTGGAGGGGTTTGGGTGTGTTTTGGGGTGTTTGGGGTGAAAGAGTGTGTTTTTGTGGTGTTTGAGTGTTTTGGGAATATTTGGGTGTGTGTTTGGGGTGTTTAGGGATGTTTTTTTGGGTGTTTTGAGTGTGCTTTGGGTGTGTTTAGGATGTGTTTGGGTGATGTTTGGATGTGTGTCTCATCTGCATGTTAAAACACTAGCAGGTGGTGTGACTTCATTTTTTTCTTTTTTTTTCTAACTTTTCAACAATCTCAGCCTTTTTTAACCTAATGTAGCCTAACCTAATGTAGCAGTCCAAAACTGCACCAAATAATATATTTATTTTTTCCTCTCTGTCTCTCACCTTGTATTGATAAAATAATCCAAATATGTAAGGTATTTATGTGTATTTTTGGGTTGATAGATTTTCTTACTTATGTGTTTATAAGGGTTGACTAGATCTTTATCCTCTTTAGTCTTCATTATTTTTTGGTCTGCCATGAAATAGTTCCATAGCGGTCTTCTCTTACTCTTTCCAAGTTCCATTACATGATATTTGTTGCCATTAAACTCCAATTTCCACGTGTTGCTCCACTCATAAATGTTGTTTGTATCTTTCTGTAACAGCAAACAGTCCTCCCTGGTTTTGATAACTCTTAGCAGCTCTGCATCATCACCAAACCTATTAATACAACTGATTACCCTAATGTGAATGTCGTTTACATAAATCTGAAACCTAATGGGGGCTAACACTGACCCTTGTGGCACTCTGCTGGTTACTTAACCCCAAGATGAGTATGTATCTCTGATCACAGTTCTCATTTCCCTATCCTTCAAATAATCTCTTGTCCATTGGAGCAAGGTTCCTCACAGTCCTCCTATGTTCTCGACTTCCCAAAATAGTCTTCCATGCGGGACTTTATCAAAAGCCTTTTTTATATCCAGGTATACTGTGTCCATCATCCGTCTGTCTCTGCTTTCCACTCCTTCTGTAACCCTGGAGTACAAGCTTAATAACTTTGATAAACATGGCTTTATAGGTGTGTGTGTGTGTGTGTGTGTGTGTGTATTTACCTAGTTGTAGTTTTACAGGGCCTGGGCTTTATGCTGGTGTGGTGTCTCCATATCTACACTTATCCAATTTTCTTTAAAACTGTGTACACTCTTTTTGACACCAGTTCTTCATCAAACTGTTCCAAGTCTCAATACATCTTTGGGAAACTCTATTTTTTAACATCTCTCAGACATCTTCCTTTTCTCAGCTTTTTACTATGCGATCTTGTGCTTCTAAAGTCATATTCTTCTCTCAGGATCAGTTTCTCATTATCCACTTCATCCATTCCGTTGATCAATTTATAAACTTGTATCAGATTCCCTCTCTCTCTTCTCTGCTCCAAGGTTGGTAGATCCATTGCCTTTAGTCTCTCCTCATATGCCATCCCTTTAAATTCTGGAACCATTCTTGTAGCCATTTTTTTTGTAGTCTCTAATTTGTGTGTGTGTGTGTGTATTTAGCTAGTTGTAGTTTTCCAGGGCCTGGGCTTTACGCTGGTGTGGCCCTGTCTCCATATCTACACTTATCCAAATTTTCTTTAAACTGTGCACACTCGTTGGTGACACCACTTCTTCACCCAAACTGTTCCACGTGTCAACACATCTTTGCGGGAAACTCTATTTTGAACATCTCTCAGACATCTTCCCTTCCTCAGCTTTTTACTATGCGATCTTGTTGTTTGAATGTCATATTCTTCTCTCAGTCTAACCTAACCTTGTCATTTTATTGATGGATTTTTAACTGACCTAATCTAACCTAACCAAACATTTGCAGCTCCGCAGAAAACCACACGCCCATTTATTTGAAGGCAAGGATGGAAATTAAAACGGCCTTGAAAAACACCACACCCGTTTTGTCCACCGCCATCACCACCTTCTCCCAGATCAAGGAAGTGTGTTACAGACTCACACATAAGGAAGAGGTGCGAGTGAGTGTGTTTGGATGCGTTTGGGTGTGTTTTGGGTCTGTTTGGGTGTGTTTTGAGTGTGTTTGGTGTGTTATGGGGTTCTTGGGAGCATTTGGGGTGTGTTTAGAGTGTGTTTAGATGTGTTTTGGTATGTTTGGGTATATTGAGGTGTGTTTGAGTGTGTTTGGGTGTGTTTTGAGTGTGTTTAGACGTGCTTTGGTATGTTTGGGTATATTGAGGTGTGTTTGGGTGTGTTTGGGTGTGTTTTGAGTGTGTTTCATGTGTTATTGATGCATTTGAATGTGTTTCTGGATATTACAAGTGTTTGGATGCAGTTTTGGGTGTTTGTTTCAGTATGTATTTTAAGCTAAGCTAACACCCAAGACACTCTCTCTCTCTCTCTCTCTCTCTCTGTTTTGTAGTCAATATCTTGTGAGTGATTTTTCAAGTTAATCTTTGAATGGCACCCTAAAACGACCCTTAAAAACCGCTAGCTGGGGTCTTATTAAGGTACATAATATCTTCTACATCATTCCTTCATCTAGGTAGTGGAATGCAAGGCCAATATTTTGAAGCATGTTGTATGTTTTCCAAAATATCTTGTTAATGTGTTTCTCCGGTGACAAAGTGTTTTACAAGGTTACTCCTAAGTCTTTCTCCTCATTGGTCTCTTCAATCTTCTCATCAGCCAGCCTGTAATCCCTGTTTGGTCTGTATCTTCTTCTTCACATTTTCATAACATGGCTCTTGTCTATATTGAATTCCATCTGCCACTCCTTACTCTCCACTCATATATTTTGTCAAGATCTTCCTGTAACTTGTGTGTGTGTGTGTGTGTAGGTAAGATTATTATTATTTTTTTTACAGGTGTAATTAATACTTATTTCTTACAGGTCAAACTAATATCTCTCCTTTTCTCTGGCAGGACAAACTAATCTTTCTCAGTTCTTTAAACATATAGTGTTATTCATGCGTTTTGCATGTTTTTCTGTGTTTTGGTGCGAAAAAAAACTGAAAACACTTTTTTCCCTCTTTTTTTTGGTTTCTCTATATTGCCTTGTTTACATCAATTTTATCATTCTGAGGGATAAAAATGTAAAATGACTTGAATATACAAAATTTTCAATCAAGTTTTTTTTTTCATAAAATACCTGAAAAACACATAAATAAGACATTATAAGAAATATAGTGTTTTGCCAGCATTTCTGAGTTTTGATGCATAAAATGCTGGAAAACACCAAAATAACCCTTTTTTGACATATTTCAGTTCCTTAAACAGAAATTGTGTAATCATTTGTTTTTCCTGCATTTCTGTGTTTTGGTGAAAAAAAAGCTTAAGAATACTTAAATAACACGTTTTCTGACTTTTACTTTGGTTTTCTCTATATTGGCTTGTTTTCATCAATTTTATTGCTTTCAAGCATAACAATGTAAAATCACTTCTATATACAAAACTTTCAATCTGGATAGTTTTTTTTTTTTTTTTTCTTCATAAAACACCTGAAAATACATAAATAAGACATTATAACAAATATAGTGTTTTTCCTGCATTTTTGAGTTTTGGTGCATAAAATGGTGGAAAACACCAAAATAACCCATTGTAGACATAATTCAGTTTCCTAAACAAATAGTGTTTTATGATGCGTTTTGTCAGCATTTCTGTGTTTTAGTGCAAAAAAAAGCTGAAAACTACTAAAATAACACTTTCTTGTTCCTCTTTCTTTGGTTTCTCTATATTGCCTTGTTTTCAGCAATTTTATCGTTCTCACGCATAAAAATGTAAAATTACTTGAATATACAAAATTTTCAATCGTTTTTTTTTTCATAAAACACCTGAAAACACATAAATAAGACATTTTAGCAAATATAGTGTTTGGCAGCATTTCTGAGTTTTGGTGCATAAAATGCTGGAAAACACCAAAATAACCCTTTTTTGACATATTTCAGTTCCTTAAACAGAAATTGTGTAATTATTTGTTTTTCCTGCATTTCTGTGTTTTGGTGAAAAAAAAAGCTTAAGAATACTTAAATAACACGTTTTCTGACTTTTACTTTGGTTTTCTCTATATTGGCTTGTTTTCATCAATTTTATTGCTTTCAATTATAACAATATAAAATCACTTCTATATACAAAGCTTTCAATCTGGATAGTCATATTTTTTTTTTTTTTTTTCCTTCATAAAACACCTGAAAAACACATAAATAAGACATTATAACAAATATAGTGTTTTTCCTGCATTTCTGAGTTTTGGTGCATAAAATGGTGGAAAACACCAAAATAACCATTGACATAATTCAGTTTCCTAAACAAATAGTGTTTTATGATGCGTTTTGCCAGCATTTCTGTGTTTTAGTGCAAAAAATGGTGAAACTACTAAAATAACTCGTTATTGTTACTTTTACTTTGGTTTCTCTATATTGGCTTGTTTTCATCAATTCTATCGTTTTGAAGCATAAAAATGTAAAATGACTTGAATATAAACAATCTTCAATGGAGATAGTCTTTTTTCATAAAACACCTTCAAAACACATAAATAAGACGTTTCAACAAATATAGTGTTTTGCCTGCATTTCTTTGTTGTAGTGCAGAAAATGCTGGAAAACAATATAATAACTCATTTTTGACATATTTCACTTCCTTAAACAAATAATGTGTAATGATGCGTTTTGATTGCATTTTTGTGTTTAGGTGTGAAAACAAGCCAATATAGGGAAATGAAAGAAAAGTAAGAAAAATGTGTTATTTTAGTAGTCTTCATCTTTGCACCAAAACACAGCAATGCAGACAAAACGCAGGATTACACACTATTTGTTTAAGGAACTGAAATATGTCAAAAATGAGTTATTAAGGTGTTTTCAAGCATTTTATCCACAAAAACTCAAAAATGCACGCAAAAGACTATATTTCTTTAAACATCTTATTTATGTGCTATTAAGATGTTTTATGAAAAAAAAAACTATCTCGATTGGAAATTTTGTATATTGAATTAATTTTCCATTGTTACCTGTGTCTCAAAATGATAAAATTGATGAAAACAAGGCAATATACAGAAACAAAAGTAAAAGTAAGAAAAACTTATTATTTTAGTAGTTTTCAGCTTTTTTTGCACCAAAACACAGAAATGCAGGAAAAACAAATGATTACACAATATTTGTTTAAGGAACAGAAATATACCAAACATGGGTTATATTGGTGTATTCCACCATTTTATACACCAAAACACGAAATGCAAAACACTATATTTGTTAAAACATCTTATTTATATGTGTGTTAAGGTGTTTTTTTTTTTTTTTCATAAAACACCTTAAAACACATCAACATTTTAACAAATATAGTGTTTTGCCAGCATTTCTGAGTTTTGGTGCATAAAATATTTGAAAATACCAAAATAACCCATATTTGACATATATCAGTTCTTTAAGCAAATAGTGTTTGTTATTCATGCGTTTTGCTGCTTTTCTGTGTTTTGGTGCAAAAAAAAGCTGAAAACTACTAAAATAACACTTTTTTGTTCCTCTTTCTTTGGTTTCTCTATATTGCCTTGTTTTCAGCAATTTTATCGTTCTGAGGCATAAAAATGTAAAATTACTTGAATATACAAAATTTTCAATCGTTTTTTTTTTTTTCATAAAACACCTGAAAACACATAAATAAGACATTTTAGCAAATATAGTGTTTTGCCAGCATTTCTGAGTTTTGGTGCATAAAATGCTGGAAAACACCAAAATAACCTTTTTTTGACATATTTCAGTTCCTTAAACAGAAATTGTGTAATCATTTGTTTTTCCTGCATTTCTGTGTTTTGGTGAAAAAAAAGCTTAAAAATACTTAAATAACACGTTTTTCTGACTTTTACTTTGGTTTTCTCTATATTGGCTTGTTTTCATCAATTTTATTGCTTTCAAGCATAACAATATAAAATCACTTCTATATACAAAGCTTTCAATCTGGATAGTTTTTTTTTTTTTTTTTTTTTCATAAAACACCTGAAAAACACATAAATAAGACATTATAACAAATATAGTGTTTTTCCTGCATTTCTGAGTTTTGGTGCATAAAATGGTGGAAAACACCAAAATAACCCATTGTAGACATAATTCAGTTTCCTAAACAAATAGTGTTTTATGATGCGTTTTGCCAGCATTTCTGTGTTTTAGTGCAAAAAATAGTGAAACTACTAAAATAACCTGTTATTATTGTTACTTTTACTTTGGTTTCTCTATATTGGCTTGTTTTCATCAATTCTATCGTTTTGAAGCATAAAAATGTAAAATGACTTGAATATAAACAATCTTCAATGGAGATAGTCTTTTTTCATAAAACACCTTCAAAACACATAAATAAGACGTTTCAACAAATATAGTGTTTTGCCTGCATTTCTTTGTTTTAGTGCAGAAAATGCTGGAAAACAATATAATAACTCATTTTTGACATATTTCACTTCCTTAAACAAATAATGTGTAATGATGCGTTTTGATTGCATTTTTGTGTTTAGGTGTGAAAACAAGCCAATATAGGGAAATGAAAGAAAAGTAAGAAAAATGTGTTATTTTAGTAGTCTTCATCTTTGCACCAAAACACAGCAATGCAGACAAAACGCAGGATTACACACTATTTGTTTAAGGAACTGAAATATGTCAAAATGAGTTATTAAGGTGTTTTCAAGCATTTTATCCACAAAAACTCAAAAATGCACGCAAAAGACTATATTTCTTTAAACATCTTATTTATGTGCTATTAAGATGTTTTATGAAAAAAAAAACTATCTCGATTGGAAATTTTGTATATTGAATTAATTTTCCATTGTTACCTGTGTCTCAAAATGATAAAATTGATGAAAACAAGGCAATATACAGAAACAAAAGTAAAAGTAAGAAAAACTTATTATTTTAGTAGTTTTCAGCTTTTTGCACCAAAACACAGAAATGCAGGAAAAACAAATGATTACACAATATTTGTTTACGGAACAGAAATATACCAAACATGGGTTATATTGGTGTATTCCACCATTTTATACACCAAAAACTCGGAAATGCTGGCAAAACACTATATTTGTTAAAACATCTTATTTATATGTGTTGTTAAGGTGTTTTAGGAAAAACTTTTTTTTTTCATAAAACACCTTAAAAACACATAAATAAGACATTTTAACAAATACAGTGTTTTGCCAGCATTTCTGAGTTTTGGTGCATAGAATATTTGAAAACACCAAAATAACCCATATTTGACATATATCAGTTCTTTAAGCAAATAGTGTTTGTTATTCATGCGTTTTGCTGCTTTTCTGTGTTTTGGTGCAAAAAAAAGCTGAAAACTACTAAAATAACACTTTTTTGTTCCTCTTTCTTTGGTTTCTCTATATTGCCTTGTTTTCAGCAATTTTATCGTTCTGAGGCATAAAAATGTAAAATTACTTGAATATACAAAATTTTCAATCGTTTTTTTTTTTCATAAAACACCTGAAAACACATAAATAAGACATTTTAGCAAATATAGTGTTTTGCCAGCATTTCTGAGTTTTGGTGCATAAAATGCTGGAAAACACCAAAATAACCTTTTTTTGACATATTTCAGTTCCTTAAACAGAAATTGTGTAATCATTTGTTTTTCCTGCATTTCTGTGTTTTGGTGAAAAAAAAGCTTAAAAATACTTAAATAACACGTTTTTCTGACTTTTACTTTGGTTTTCTCTATATTGGCTTGTTTTCATCAATTTTATTGCTTTCAAGCATAACAATATAAAATCACTTCTATATACAAAGCTTTCAATCTGGATAGTTTTTTTTTTTTTTTTCCTTCATAAAACACCTGAAAAACACATAAATAAGACATTATAACAAATATAGTGTTTTTCCTGCATTTCTGAGTTTTGGTGCATAAAATGGTGGAAAACACCAAAATAACCCATTGTAGACATAATTCAGTTTCCTAAACAAATAGTGTTTTATGATGCGTTTTGCCAGCATTTCTGTGTTTTAGTGCAAAAAATAGTGAAACTACTAAAATAACCTGTTATTATTGTTACTTTTACTTTGGTTTCTCTATATTGGCTTGTTTTCATCAATTCTATCGTTTTGAAGCATAAAAATGTAAAATGACTTGAATATAAACAATCTTCAATGGACTTTTTTCATAAAACACCTTCAAAACACATAAATAAGACGTTTCAACAAATATAGTGTTTTGCCTGCATTTCTTTGTTGTAGTGCAGAAAATGCTGGAAAACAATATAATAACTCATTTTTGACATATTTCACTTCCTTAAACAAATAATGTGTAATGATGCGTTTTGATTGCACTTTTGTGTTTAGGTGTGAAAACAAGCCAATATAGGGAAATGAAAGAAAAGTAAGAAAAATGTGTTATTTTAGTAGTCTTCATCTTTGCACCAAAACACAGCAATGCAGACAAAACGCAGGATTACACACTATTTGTTTAAGGAACTGAAATATGTCAAAATGAGTTATTAAGGTGTTTTCAAGCATTTTATCCACAAAACTCAAAATGCACGCAAAGACTATATTTCTTTAAACATCTTATTTATGTGCTATTAAGATGTTTTATGAAAAAAAACTATCTCGATTGGAAATTTTGTATATTGAATTAATTTTCCATTGTTACCTGTGTCTCAAAATGATAAAATTGATGAAAACAAGGCAATATACAGAAACAAAAGTAAAAGTAAGAAAAACTTATTATTTTAGTAGTTTTCAGCTTTTTTTGCACCAAAACACAGAAATGCAGGAAAAACAAATGATTACACAATATTTGTTTACGGAACAGAAATATACCAAACATGGGTTATATTGGTGTATTCCACCATTTTATACACCAAACACTCGGAAATGCTGGCAAAACACTATATTTGTTAAAACATCTTATTTATGTGTTGTTAAGGTGTTTTAGGAAAAAACTTTTTTTTTTCATAAAACACCTTAAAAACACATAAATAAGACATTTTAACAAATACAGTGTTTTGCCAGCATTTCTGAGTTTTGGTGCATAGAATATTTGAAAACACCAAAATAACCCATATTTGACATATATCAGTTCTTTAAGCAAATAGTGTTTGTTATTCATGCGTTTTGCTGCTTTTCTGTGTTTTGGTGCAAAAAAAAGCTGAAAACTACTAAAATAACACTTTTTTGTTCCTCTTTCTTTGGTTTCTCTATATTGCCTTGTTTTCAGCAATTTTATCGTTCTGAGGCATAAAAATGTAAAATTACTTGAATATACAAAATTTTCAATCGTTTTTTTTTCATAAAACACCTGAAAACACATAAATAAGACATTTTAGCAAATATAGTGTTTTGCCAGCATTTCTGAGTTTTGGTGCATAAAATGCTGGAAAACACCAAAATAACCTTTTTTTGACATATTTCAGTTCCTTAAACAGAAATTGTGTAATCATTTGTTTTTCCTGCATTTCTGTGTTTTGGTGAAAAAAAAGCTTAAAAATACTTAAATAACACGTTTTTCTGACTTTTACTTTGGTTTCTCTATATTGGCTTGTTTTCATCAATTTTATTGCTTTCAAGCATAACAATATAAAATCACTTCTATATACAAAGCTTTCAATCTGGATAGTTTTTTTTTTTTTTTTTCCTTCATAAAACACCTGAAAAACACATAAATAAGACATTATAACAAATATAGTGTTTTTCCTGCATTTCTGAGTTTTGGTGCATAAAATGGTGGAAAACACCAAAATAACCCATTGTAGACATAATTCAGTTTCCTAAACAAATAGTGTTTTATGATGCGTTTTGCCAGCATTTCTGTGTTTTAGTGCAAAAAATAGTGAAACTACTAAAATAACCTGTTATTATTGTTACTTTTACTTTGGTTTCTCTATATTGGCTTGTTTTCATCAATTCTATCGTTTTGAAGCATAAAAATGTAAAATGACTTGAATATAAACAATCTTCAATGGAGATAGTCTTTTTTCATAAAACACCTTCAAAACACATAAATAAGACGTTTCAACAAATATAGTGTTTTGCCTGCATTTCTTTGTTGTAGTGCAGAAAATGCTGGAAAACAATATAATAACTCATTTTGACATATTTCACTTCCTTAAACAAATAATGTGTAATGATGCGTTTTGATTGCATTTTGTGTTTAGGTGTGAAAACAAGCCAATATAGGGAAATGAAAGAAAAGTAAGAAAAATGTGTTATTTTAGTAGTCTTCATCTTTGCACCAAAACACAGCAATGCAGACAAAACGCAGGATTACACACTATTTGTTTAAGGAACTGAAATATGTCAAAATGAGTTATTAAGGTGTTTTCAAGCATTTTATCCACAAAACTCAAAA
>NC_059256.1:13137143-13143754 GCF_017591435.1 Portunus trituberculatus | reverse complement strand
ATATTTCAGTTCCTTAAACAGAAATTGTGTAATCATTTGTTTTTCCTGCATTTCTGTGTTTTGGTGAAAAAAAGCTTAAAATACTTAAATAACACGTTTTTCTGACTTTTACTTTGGTTTCTCTATATTGGCTTGTTTTCATCAATTTTATTGCTTTCAAGCATAACAATATAAAATCACTTCTATATACAAAGCTTTCAATCTGGATAGTTTTTTTTTTTTTTTTTTCCTTCATAAAACACCTGAAAAACACATAAATAAGACATTATAACAAATATAGTGTTTTTCCTGCATTTCTGAGTTTTGGTGCATAAAATGGTGGAAAACACCAAAATAACCCATTGTAGACATAATTCAGTTTCCTAAACAAATAGTGTTTTATGATGCGTTTTGCCAGCATTTCTGTGTTTTAGTGCAAAAAATAGTGAAACTACTAAAATAACCTGTTATTATTGTTACTTTTACTTTGGTTTCTCTATATTGGCTTGTTTTCATCAATTCTATCGTTTTGAAGCATAAAAATGTAAAATGACTTGAATATAAACAATCTTCAATGGAGATAGTCTTTTTTCATAAAACACCTTCAAAACACATAAATAAGACGTTTCAACAAATATAGTGTTTTGCCTGCATTTCTTTGTTGTAGTGCAGAAAATGCTGGAAAACAATATAATAACTCATTTTTGACATATTTCACTTCCTTAAACAAATAATGTGTAATGATGCGTTTTGATTGCATTTTTGTGTTTAGGTGTGAAAACAAGCCAATATAGGGAAATGAAAGAAAAGTAAGAAAAATGTGTTATTTTAGTAGTCTTCATCTTTGCACCAAAACACAGCAATGCAGACAAAACGCAGGATTACACACTATTTGTTTAAGGAACTGAAATATGTCAAAAATGAGTTATTAAGGTGTTTTCAAGCATTTTATCCACAAAAACTCAAAAATGCACGCAAAAGACTATATTTCTTTAAACATCTTATTTATGTGCTATTAAGATGTTTTATGAAAAAAAAACTATCTCGATTGGAAATTTTGTATATTGAATTAATTTTCCATTGTTACCTGTGTCTCAAAATGATAAAATTGATGAAAACAAGGCAATATACAGAAACAAAAGTAAAAGTAAGAAAAACTTATTATTTTAGTAGTTTTCAGCTTTTTTTGCACCAAAACACAGAAATGCAGGAAAAACAAATGATTACACAATATTTGTTTACGGAACAGAAATATACCAAACATGGGTTATATTGGTGTATTCCACCATTTTATACACCAAACACTCGGAAATGCTGGCAAAACACTATATTTGTTAAAACATCTTATTTATATGTGTTGTTAAGGTGTTTTAGGAAAAAACTTTTTTTTTTCATAAAACACCTTAAAAACACATAAATAAGACATTTTAACAAATACAGTGTTTTGCCAGCATTTCTGAGTTTTGGTGCATAGAATATTTGAAAACACCAAAATAACCCATATTTGACATATATCAGTTCTTTAAGCAAATAGTGTTTGTTATTCATGCGTTTTGCTGCTTTTCTGTGTTTTGGTGCAAAAAAGCTGAAAACTACTAAAATAACACTTTTTGTTCCTCTTTCTTTGGTTTCTCTATATTGCCTTGTTTTCAGCAATTTTATCGTTCTGAGGCATAAAAATGTAAAATTACTTGAATATACAAAATTTTCAATCGTTTTTTTTTCATAAAACACCTGAAAACACATAAATAAGACATTTTAGCAAATATAGTGTTTTGCCAGCATTTCTGAGTTTTGGTGCATAAAATGCTGGAAAACACCAAAATAACCTTTTTTTGACATATTTCAGTTCCTTAAACAGAAATTGTGTAATCATTTGTTTTTCCTGCATTTCTGTGTTTTGGTGAAAAAAGCTTAAAAATACTTAAATAACACGTTTTTCTGACTTTTACTTTGGTTTTCTCTATATTGGCTTGTTTTCATCAATTTTATTGCTTTCAAGCATAACAATATAAAATCACTTCTATATACAAAGCTTTCAATCTGGATAGTTTTTTTTTTTTTTTTTTTTTCATAAAACACCTGAAAAACACATAAATAAGACATTATAACAAATATAGTGTTTTTCCTGCATTTCTGAGTTTTGGTGCATAAAATGGTGGAAAACACCAAAATAACCCATTGTAGACATAATTCAGTTTCCTAAACAAATAGTGTTTTATGATGCGTTTTGCCAGCATTTCTGTGTTTTAGTGCAAAAAATAGTGAAACTACTAAAATAACCTGTTATTATTGTTACTTTTACTTTGGTTTCTCTATATTGGCTTGTTTTCATCAATTCTATCGTTTTGAAGCATAAAAATGTAAAATGACTTGAATATAAACAATCTTCAATGGAGATAGTCTTTTTTCATAAAACACCTTCAAAACACATAAATAAGACGTTTCAACAAATATAGTGTTTTGCCTGCATTTCTTTGTTGTAGTGCAGAAAATGCTGGAAAACAATATAATAACTCATTTTGACATATTTCACTTCCTTAAACAAATAATGTGTAATGATGCGTTTTGATTGCATTTTTGTGTTTAGGTGTGAAAACAAGCCAATATAGGGAAATGAAAGAAAAGTAAGAAAAATGTGTTATTTTAGTAGTCTTCATCTTTGCACCAAAACACAGCAATGCAGACAAAACGCAGGATTACACACTATTTGTTTAAGGAACTGAAATATGTCAAAATGAGTTATTAAGGTGTTTTCAAGCATTTTATCCACAAAAACTCAAAAATGCACGCAAAAGACTATATTTCTTTAAACATCTTATTTATGTGCTATTAAGATGTTTTATGAAAAAAAACTATCTCGATTGGAAATTTTGTATATTGAATTAATTTTCCATTGTTACCTGTGTCTCAAAATGATAAAATTGATGAAAACAAGGCAATATACAGAAACAAAAGTAAAAGTAAGAAAAACTTATTATTTTAGTAGTTTTCAGCTTTTTTTGCACCAAAACACAGAAATGCAGGAAAAACAAATGATTACACAATATTTGTTTACGGAACAGAAATATACCAAACATGGGTTATATTGGTGTATTCCACCATTTTATACACCAAACACTCGGAAATGCTGGCAAAACACTATATTTGTTAAAACATCTTATTTATATGTGTTGTTAAGGTGTTTTAGGAAAAAACTTTTTTTTTTTCATAAAACACCTTAAAAACACATAAATAAGACATTTTAACAAATACAGTGTTTTGCCAGCATTTCTGAGTTTTGGTGCATAGAATATTTGAAAACACCAAAATAACCCATATTTGACATATATCAGTTCTTTAAGCAAATAGTGTTTGTTATTCATGCGTTTTGCTGCTTTTCTGTGTTTTGGTGCAAAAAAAAGCTGAAAACTACTAAAATAACACTTTTTTGTTCCTCTTTCTTTGGTTTCTCTATATTGCCTTGTTTTCAGCAATTTTATCGTTCTGAGGCATAAAAATGTAAAATTACTTGAATATACAAAATTTTCAATCGTTTTTTTTTTTCATAAAACACCTGAAAACACATAAATAAGACATTTTAGCAAATATAGTGTTTTGCCAGCATTTCTGAGTTTTGGTGCATAAAATGCTGGAAAACACCAAAATAACCTTTTTTTTGACATATTTCAGTTCCTTAAACAGAAATTGTGTAATCATTTGTTTTTCCTGCATTTCTGTGTTTTGGTGAAAAAAAAGCTTAAAAATACTTAAATAACACGTTTTTCTGACTTTTACTTTGGTTTTCTCTATATTGGCTTGTTTTCATCAATTTTATTGCTTTCAAGCATAACAATATAAAATCACTTCTATATACAAAGCTTTCAATCTGGATAGTTTTTTTTTTTTTTTTTCCTTCATAAAACACCTGAAAAAACACATAAATAAGACATTATAATAAATATAGTGTTTTTCCTGCATTTCTGAGTTTTGGTGCATAAAATGGTGGAAAACACCAAAATAACCCATTGTAGACATAATTCAGTTTCCTAAACAAATAGTGTTTTATGATGCGTTTTGCCAGCATTTCTGTGTTTTAGTGCAAAAAATAGTGAAACTACTAAAATAACCTGTTATTATTGTTACTTTTACTTTGGTTTCTCTATATTGGCTTGTTTTCATCAATTCTATCGTTTTGAAGCATAAAAATGTAAAATGACTTGAATATAAACAATCTTCAATGGAGATAGTCTTTTTTCATAAAACACCTTCAAAACACATAAATAAGACGTTTCAACAAATATAGTGTTTTGCCTGCATTTCTTTGTTGTAGTGCAGAAAATGCTGGAAAACAATATAATAACTCATTTTGACATATTTCACTTCCTTAAACAAATAATGTGTAATGATGCGTTTTGATTGCATTTTTGTGTTTAGGTGTGAAAACAAGCCAATATAGGGAAATGAAAGAAAAGTAAGAAAAATGTGTTATTTTAGTAGTCTTCATCTTTGCACCAAAACACAGCAATGCAGACAAAACGCAGGATTACACACTATTTGTTTAAGGAACTGAAATATGTCAAAATGAGTTATTAAGGTGTTTTCAAGCATTTTATCCACAAAAACTCAAAAATGCACGCAAAAGACTATATTTCTTTAAACATCTTATTTATGTGCTATTAAGATGTTTTATGAAAAAAAAAACTATCTCGATTGGAAATTTTGTATATTGAATTAATTTTCCATTGTTACCTGTGTCTCAAAATGATAAAATTGATGAAAACAAGGCAATATACAGAAACAAAAGTAAAAGTAAGAAAACTTATTATTTTAGTAGTTTTCAGCTTTTTTTGCACCAAAACACAGAAATGCAGGAAAAACAAATGATTACACAATATTTGTTTACGGAACAGAAATATACCAAACATGGGTTATATTGGTGTATTCCACCATTTTATACACCAAACACTCGGAAATGCTGGCAAAACACTATATTTGTTAAAACATCTTATTTATATGTGTTGTTAAGGTGTTTTAGGAAAAAACTTTTTTTTTCATAAAACACCTTAAAAACACATAAATAAGACATTTTAACAAATACAGTGTTTTGCCAGCATTTCTGAGTTTTGGTGCATAGAATATTTGAAAACACCAAAATAACCCATATTTGACATATATCAGTTCTTTAAGCAAATAGTGTTTGTTATTCATGCGTTTTGCTGCTTTTCTGTGTTTTGGTGCAAAAAAGCTGAAAACTACTAAAATAACACTTTTTGTTCCTCTTTCTTTGGTTTCTCTATATTGCCTTGTTTTCAGCAATTTTATCGTTCTGAGGCATAAAAATGTAAAATTACTTGAATATACAAAATTTTCAATCGTTTTTTTTTCATAAAACACCTGAAAACACATAAATAAGACATTTTAGCAAATATAGTGTTTTGCCAGCATTTCTGAGTTTTGGTGCATAAAATGCTGGAAAACACCAAAATAACCTTTTTGACATATTTCAGTTCCTTAAACAGAAATTGTGTAATCATTTGTTTTTCCTGCATTTCTGTGTTTTGGTGAAAAAAAGCTTAAAAATACTTAAATAACACGTTTTTCTGACTTTTACTTTGGTTTCTCTATATTGGCTTGTTTTCATCAATTTTATTGCTTTCAAGCATAACAATATAAAATCACTTCTATATACAAAGCTTTCAATCTGGATAGTTTTTTTTTTTTTTTTTTCCTTCATAAAACACCTGAAAAACACATAAATAAGACATTATAACAAATATAGTGTTTTTCCTGCATTTCTGAGTTTTGGTGCATAAAATGGTGGAAAACACCAAAATAACCCATTGTAGACATAATTCAGTTTCCTAAACAAATAGTGTTTTATGATGCGTTTTGCCAGCATTTCTGTGTTTTAGTGCAAAAAATAGTGAAACTACTAAAATAACCTGTTATTATTGTTACTTTTACTTTGGTTTCTCTATATTGGCTTGTTTTCATCAATTCTATCGTTTTGAAGCATAAAAATGTAAAATGACTTGAATATAAACAATCTTCAATGGAGATAGTCTTTTTTCATAAAACACCTTCAAAACACATAAATAAGACGTTTCAACAAATATAGTGTTTTGCCTGCATTTCTTTGTTGTAGTGCAGAAAATGCTGGAAAACAATATAATAACTCATTTTGACATATTTCACTTCCTTAAACAAATAATGTGTAATGATGCGTTTTGATTGCATTTTGTGTTTAGGTGTGAAAACAAGCCAATATAGGAAATGAAAGAAAAGTAAGAAAAATGTGTTATTTTAGTAGTCTTCATCTTTGCACCAAAACACAGCAATGCAGACAAAACGCAGGATTACACACTATTTGTTTAAGGAACTGAAATATGTCAAAATGAGTTATTAAGGTGTTTTCAAGCATTTTATCCACAAAACTCAAAATGCACGCAAAGACTATATTTCTTTAAACATCTTATTTATGTGCTATTAAGATGTTTTATGAAAAAAAACTATCTCGATTGGAAATTTTGTATATTGAATTAATTTTCCATTGTTACCTGTGTCTCAAAATGATAAAATTGATGAAAACAAGGCAATATACAGAAACAAAAGTAAAAGTAAGAAAAACTTATTATTTTAGTAGTTTTCAG
>NC_059256.1:13116387-13136643 GCF_017591435.1 Portunus trituberculatus | reverse complement strand
GTGCCTGAAGGCTTGGACCTGTGAGCGCCCTCCGCTCCCCTCATATCTCTGGCTGAGTATCTTACTCCCTATTTCTCTGATCGTAGGGATTCTGGTTCTCCTTGGCTCTTATTTATCACTGTGTTAAGTGACGTGTGAACATTTTGGGTGCTTACCCGGTATTTTTGGTGATTTATCTTTGTGTGGCGTAGAGGGACGCCAGGGATGACGGCCATTTTGTGAGTTGGATATAGCCAAGAGAGATTTTGGGTGTATATTGTGGTTGTATTACCTAACAATCATATTATTTGTGGTGATTTACTCATTATTGTGTGTACCAGCCAGAGGGGAGGACAAGTGTGTGGTGAATTTGTTTACTTATTACTTCTAGTAAGTGTTGTATTTACTTATTTATTTTTGTGGTCTCATATTATGCTCTTTTCACCTTTAAGCAGCTTATTTATTATATTTCTTGGTGCTAATGAGTTATTTCTTTTGTTGTGTATGTGGTGTTGAGCTGCAGGTTTGTTGACACCCCCACGGATGACTTATTTCAGTATTGAGCAGTTAGGTTAAACTTTTTTACCTAATTTATTATATTTTGTGATTCTATATTTTTTGTGAGTGCTATTATTTTTCTCTATTTGGATGTGATTACTATACTTTTAACTATCCACGGGCCTTAAGTTTAATTTTGTTTGTTGTTAAGTTAACTTTGCTTATTTTTGTTAATAAATTAGTTAAGGATTTAAATTATTTATCTTAACCTTTCCTTATTATTAGTTTTTCAGTTCTGTTATACCCTTGAACAGCCTTTTGCGTTAAGAACCGTTGCATTGAAGCCAAGTCACTCTTGATTACTTATTTTAATTTTTGTATTTCATAAGAGTGAATGTGTCCACTCAAGTTCTCCAGATGACATGCAACGTTTCCTTCAGTCCTTCTATGTGTCAGCTTCCTCATGTGGTCTCATCATCTCGCCAGAAAAAAGCAGGACTTTCTCCCCACGTCCAGCGAGAAATCTTTCTGAATTCACCGTAGGGAACAATGTTATACCTCTATGCACCCAATATCTCTACTTGGGAGCGCCTGTGCGGATTACTCCTGCTATCCCAGCAAGACAACGTGTTCATCCCATTGTTCAAGATCTCCTGGCTCGGTTGCAGCGGCGCCTCGCTCCTCTCAAGTGGTTGACTAACTATGCTGCCGGACTTTCCATCCCTGTCGCCAGAACCTTCTACATTGCTTTCATCCGTTCAGTGATAGACTACCTCTCCCCTTCACTATGTCAGCTCTCCAGAACAACGTTGCAGCCTCTTGATTTCAAATTTCAAAACCAAGCAATGAGACTCATCCTGGGGTGTCCTGCCTCCACCAGGATTGTCAATATGCAACACGAACTTCGTCTTCCCCCACTTGTAGACAGAATATTTTTTAATGTCACTTACTTCAGCATCAAATACCTTCAGTATCTTCACCTTTCTCCTCATTACGCTCACACTATCAGGGCGTCCGTGGACCCAGCTGCACCTCGTCCTCTGCTCCGTCCAGGTGGACGTACGCTGGTCAGTAGCGTATGTTCTCACATTCGGAGACTTAACATCAATGTTATGGCGGAGAATGTCTGCCACCCTGGCAGACTCCTGTGCCAGCAGTCTCCTACACTCCAGGCACCAGGACTGACCTGCCTCAGCTACTGCACCAGCGTGCACTTGAGACCATCGCCAGACTGTCCTCGTCCCTCCGTGTGGCTCACCACCTCTACACTGATGGCTCCCTGCAGGGGGACGCAGTGCTGGCTGTGCTGTTTTCTCCCCCAGCCTGGAGCCACCTCGAGAGGGCTGGACAGGCCGCCGCCTCCCAAACTCTTCCAGTTCTACGTACTGTGAGTTGCATGGACTGCTGGATGCAGTGACTTTATTAACACAGACCGGAAGCGGTGGTTTGGTCATCTGTGACTCGCAGCCATCCCTACAAGCCCTTACCTCTCACAGGCCGGCATTATCAACACCTCGTCACACGACTCCTCCGCCAGCTGGCCACCGCCCACGCGAGTTCCCTGGTAGTTCACTTTCTATGGATCCCCTCCCACATTGGCCTCCGAGCCAACGACACCGCTGACCGTCTTGCCAAGGCTGCTTGCGATCTGGACCCACCAGCTGCTGATGCTCCTGCTGCCTCACTCCTGTGCTACAGGAAGATGGTTCGACAGGCCGCCCGTTCCCCCACCCACCGTCGTCGCGATGCTGAGAGGGCCACCAGCGCATCGATTCCGCACTATGACCACTTCCTCCTTCATCAACACCCGTATCGTCGCAGTGGTCTTCATGTTCGTCGCCACAATGTTGTGTGTGCGCGCCTCAGGCTTGGCTGGAGACCAGTCTGGCAGGTGGCTGAGGCGGAGGACGCGCCTTACTTCTCCTCCTGTAGGCTGTGCGACACGCCCGGTGTGCCAACATATTGGACCATTATTGCCTGCGATGTCCACTACTTGCAGACTTACTCTCGCGGGGACTCACATTGATTGACACGTGTCAACAGTTGTTGTCAGATGGAAATCTGTTAGACTTGATTATCATGCGCCATCCACACTTTGGTGGATGTTAACCTGTTTCATGTAGCCTACCTCTTTCACAGCGTGTCCCAAGGGAAACGACTCCCATGTATATATTTTGTTCCATGACTGTACTGTACTTTATGCTTGACACCTTGGAGTGCAATAAAACTATTAAAACAAAAACAAAACCTAATCAGTGACTGGTGCCCACATCTCCTTCAGGGTCAGGCTACTTGAAGGTCGTAACAATAGCGAATCCAAAGTAAAATTAACAAAAACGTGTAATTTTAGTAGTTTTCAGGTTTTTTTTTTTTTGCACCAAAACACAGAAATGATACGAAACCACACTATTTGTCTAAGGAATTGGAATATGTCAAAAATAGGGTATTTTGGTGTATACACGCGTTTTCTGCAAGAAAACTCAGAATCGCAAGGAAAATAGACTATTTGTCTTAGTAATTAAATATGTAAAAAATGAGTTATTTAGGTGAATTAAAGCGTTTTACGCACCAAAACCCTGAAATGAAGGGAAAACACACTATTTGTCTAAGGAACTGATATATGTAAAAAATGCGTTATTTTAGTGTATTCCAGCCTTTTATGCACAAAAACTCATAAATGCAAGCAAAACACCATATTTGTTAAAACGTCTTATTTATGTAATTTTAAGGTGTTTTACAAGAAAAAAAACTGTCTAGATTGAAAAATTTACTTATTCGTCATTTTACATTGTTTTGCTTCAAACCGATAAAATTGATGGAAACAAGGTAATATAGAGAATCCAAAGTAAAATGAAAAAACGTGTTATTTTAGTAGTTTTCAGCTTTTTTTTTTCACTAAAACACAGTAATGTTACCAAAACACACTGAAATGTGTCAAAAATGGGTTATTATGGTGTATTGTATCGTTTTATGCAAAAAAAAAAAAAAACTCAGAATCGCTGGCAAAACACACTATTTGTCTAAGGAACCAAAATATGTCAAACATGGGTTATTTTGGTGTATTCCAGCCTTTTATGCACCAAAACTCTGAGATGCAGGGAAAACAAACTATATATCTAAGGAACTAAGATATGTCAAAAACGCGTTATTTTGGTGAATTCCAGCCTTTTATGCACCAAAACTCAGGAATGCAGGCAAAACACTATATTTGTTAAAACGTCTTGTTTAGGAATTTTTAAGGTGTTTTACAAAAAAAAAAAAAAATATCGATTGAAAATTTTGCTTATTCGTCATTTTACATTGTTTTGCTTCCAAACTATAAAATGGATGGAAACAAGGTAATATAGAGAATCCAAAGTAAAATTATCAAAAACGTGTTATTTTAGTAGTTTTCAGGTTTTTTTTTTTTTCACTAAAACACATAAATGCTACCGAAACACACTATTTGTCAAAGGAACTCAATTTTGTCAAAAATGGGTCATTTTGGCGTATTCCACCGTTTTATGCAACAAAACCCAGAATAGCAGGCAAAGCACACTATTTGTCTGATGAACTAAAATATGCCGAAAATTGGGTTATTTTGGGGTATTCCAGCATATTATGAACCAAAACTCTGAAATGCAGGCAAAACACACCATTTGTCTAAGGAACTGAAATATGTCAAAAATAGGTTATATTAGTGAATTCCAGCGTTTTATGCAACAAAACTCTGAAAAGCAGGGAAAACACACTATTTGTCTAAGGAACTGAAATATGTCAAAAATTTTCGTGAATACCGGCGTTTAATGAACCAAAACTCAGAAACCATGCAAAACACTATATTTGTTAAAACGTCTTTTTGTTTTTAAGGAGTTTTATGAAAAAAAGTTGATTGAAAATTTTGCTTATTCGTCATTTTACATTGTTTTCCTTCAAAACGATAAAATTGATAAAATCAAGGCAATATAGAGAATTTAAAGTAAAACTAACAAAAACGTAATATTTTAGTAGTTTTCAGCTTTTTACCACCAAAAAACAGAAATGCTACCAAAACAAACTATTTGTCTAAGGAACTGAAATATGTCAAAAATGGGTTAATTTGGTGTATTCCAGCGTTTTATAATACATAACTCAGAATCGCAGACAAAACACACAATTTTTCTAAGGAACTAAAATATGTCAAAAATGGGTTATTTTGGTGTATTTCAACGTTTTAAGCACCAAAACTCTGAAATGCAGGCAAAACACTATATTAGTTAAAACGTCTTATATATGTGTTTTAATGTTTTATGAAAAAAACTATCTCGATTGATAATTTTGCTTATTCGTCATTTTACATTGTTTTGCTTCAAAACGATAAAATTGATGGAAACAAGGTAAATTAGAGAATCGAAAGTAAAATTAACAAAAACGTGTAATTTTAGTAGTTTTCAGCTTTTTTTGCTCTAAGACACAGAAATGTTACCAAAACACTATTTGTCTAAGAAACTGAAATATGTCAAAAATGGGTTATTTTGTGAATTCCAACGTTTTATGCAACATAACTCAGAATCGCAAGAAAAATACACTATTTGTCTAAGGAACTAAAATATCTCAAAAATGGGTTATTTTGGTGTATTCCAGCGTTTTATACACCAAAACTCATAAATTCAGACAAAACACTACATTTGTTATAACGTCTTATTTAGGTGCTTTTAAGGTGTTTTATGACTGATAATTTTGCTTATTCGTTATTTTACATTGTTTGGCTTCAAAATGATAAAATTGATGGAAATAAGGTAATATAGAGAATCCAAAGTTAAATTAACAAAAACGTATTATTTTAATAGTTTTCTGCTTTTTACCACAATAAACACAAAAAATGCTACCAAAACACACAATTTGTCTAAGGAACTGAAATATGTCAAAAAATGGGTTATTTAGTGTATTCCAACGTTTTATGCTACAATACTCAGAATCGCAGGCAAAACACACTATTTCTCTAAGGAACTAAAAATATATATATATATATATATATATATATATATATATATATATATATATATATATATATATATATATAAAGGGTTATTCTGGTGTATTCTAGCGTTTTATGCAACAAAACTCAGAATCGCATGGAAAACACTATATGTCTAAGGAACTTAAAATATGTGAAAAATGAGTTATTTTGGTGTTTTCCAGCTCTTTATGCACCAAAACTCAGAAATGCAGGCAAAACACTTTATTTGGTAAACCGTCTTATTTATGTGTTTTGACCGTGTTTTATGAAAAAAAAAAACTTTCTCGATTGAATTTTTTGCGTATTCTTCATTTTACATTGTATTGCTTTAAAACGATAAAATTGATGGAAACAAGGTATTATAGAGAATCCAAAGTAAAATTAACAAAAACGTGTTATTTTAATAGTTTTCAGCTTTTTTTGCACCAAAACACAGAAATGCTACCAAAACACACTATTTCTCTAAGGAACTGAAATATTTGAAAATTGCGTTATTTTGGTATATTCCAGCGTTTTATGCATCAAAACTTAGAAATGCAGATAAAATACTATATTTGTTATAACGTCTTATTCATGTGTTTTTAAGGTGTTTTATGAAGAAAAACTATGTCGCATGAAAATATTGTATATTCAAGTCATTTTGCATTGTTATGCTTCAAAACGATAAAAAAGATGAAATGAAGACAATAATAAAGAAACAAAAGTAAAAGTAACGAAAACGTGTTATTTTATTAGTTTTCAACTTTTTTTGCACCAAACACAAAAATACAGGCAAAGCACACTATTTATTGAATTAATTAAAATATGTTAAAAACGGATTATTTTGGTGTATATTATGCACCAAAACTCAAAAATGCAGATAAAACACTCCATTTGTTAAAACGTGGTATTTGTGTTTTTAAGGTCTTTTATGAAAAAATTTTCTCGATTGAAATTATTGTATATTCAAGTCATTTTACATTGCTATGCTTCAAAATCATAGAATTGATGAAAACAAGCTAATATATAGAGAAACCAATGTAAAAGTAACAAAAACGTGTTATTTTGGTAGTTTCCAACGTTTTTGCACCAAAACACAGAAGTGGAGGCAAAACGCATGATTACACACTGTATGTTTTAATGAACTTTAATTTGTAAAAAATGGGTTGTTTTAGAATTTTTCTCAGCATTTTATGCAATAAAACTCAGAAATATAGGCAAAACACAATATTTGTTAAAATGTCTTATTTATGTTTTTTAGGTGTTTTATGGAAAAAATATCACGATTGAAAATGTTGTATATTCTATTAATTTTACATGGTTATTCTTCAAAACGATAAAATTGATGAAAAGAAGCTAATATAGCGAAACCAAAGTAATAGTAACAAAAACGTGTTTTTTTTAGTTGTTTTCAGTCTTTTTGCACCAAATCACAGAAGTGCAGGCATAACGCTTTATTACACACTATATATGTGTGGTTATTTTTATGTTTTCTAGCATTTTATGCACCAAATCTTAGAAATGTAGGCAAAACATTATATTTTTTTTAAATGTGTTATTTATGTGTTATAAGGTGTTTTATGAAAAAAAAATTATCTTGATTCAAAATATTGTGTTTTTAGTTCATTTTACATTGTTCTTTTTTAAAACGATAAAACTGGTGAAAGCATGCCATTATAGTGAATCCAAATTTACCTTTGTGCGATCAAGTGTCTCCCTTTGGGTTACCCCCCTAGATGGGAACCGCCTTGTCGTAGCGGGGGGGCTTGCGTGCCCCTGTGACCTGGCGAGCTAGGCTAGGGGGGCTTAGGCCCCTGCTTTGCCCCTTGGGGGGGAGAGGGCTACCCTTGTTAGTACGGTCGCCAGTGAGGGGCCAAACTAAATGGTTCCTACGTAGGCTGTCAGTGGACCAGTGGAGCCACCAGCTGGAGGGATCGCCCAGTAGGGGCTGTCCTGTGCTGGATGGTTGGGTGTCCAGGCTGGGATGCTTTGGGAGGGGGTCTTAGTTCTGTCGTGGACAAACTTTCTGCATCATGTGGGGCCTTTTTTTAAAACGATTGGTCCGCATGGGGGCAAGGTACCCCGTCCACGGCAGCAAGCGCTCGCTCCCATTGTCGTCCCAGTAGGTGGTTTCCCTTGCCCCTGGGGCTAATCTTTTGTGTTACTGTTTTTTTTTTTATATGGGAAAACACAAAAAATCTTCACGTTCTCGTGAGGTGGTTGACCTGGCCCACGAGACGTCATCTTCAGGTCTGAGTGGGAAGGAGGATTCCCCTCCACAAGAGCCTCCCGCAGCAGTCTCCTGTTTTGAGAGTTCTTCTGAGGGTCGCGTTTCTGCTGCATATGACTCTCTTTTGATGGTAAATGTTAATCCATCATTTTCCTACCACGCCTTGCACTCACTTCTCAAGGTGTATGGCACGGTTCTACGCATTCGACTGGTTTATGAAAAGGACTTTCCATCTAACCACTGCTATGTAACTTTTCTGTCATGTGATGAAGCCCGTCTGGCTTATGAAAATGTAGCATCTCTGCCTCTTGCCGGCCATGGCTTTAAAACTGAATTTCTCCAGTCACGTAATATTTCAGAGAGTGACATGGATTACATCAAATGTTTTGAAAACTATTTAGAGAATTCAGTTCCAGCAGTCCGCCAGATCCCGCCTCCACGTTGGTTTGTGGCGTACTATAGAAATGGGCGTGGGAATTTCATCCATGCCTCCCGGTACCTGTCCAAAAAATAGGCACATTCCTGAGGGAATCTGAAGAAGTACGGGAAGGGGTGCTTGTGCGAGCAAAGATCTTACGCAAGCGAGGATGTTGCAACATCTCCCATGCCCTTCTGACAGCATGTTTGAGACTGTTAAGGCTCATCCCACCTTTAACAATAGCAAAGGTTGTGTTTATAGTCAAGATCTCTATGAATTCCCAGAAGAGGAAATACTAGCAATGTGCCCTAGCTCAGTACAAAAGGTGACTAAGATGAGAACTCTTCCAACATGGTCCTTCTCACCTTTTTGGTTCCACCTTCCTGACCGTGTTCATATCGGTCCTATCAACCTTAGGGTGAGGCGCTTTGTTTCTCGCCCTCTTCAGTGCTTCTCATGCTATGGGTACGGTCACGGTAAAAGCTCGTGTAAGGAAGCTTCTCGATGTGGTAATTGCTCTGCACTGTCAGATGCGCACATCATAAGTGAAATATGAAAATATAAGAAACAAGAAATGAAGATATATGGAAGTATGCTAGTTCGCCAGTATGCGGTGTGTAACCGTATCCAGCCATAAAAGAGAGTAGGAGGGCAGGAGGGTCAAGGAAACATTTAATGACCCAGGCCGTTTGGCCCAGGGCAGCCCGGGCAGATGTGTCGCCCAGGTCATGTAAACATCCAGTGGTAGTGTTGTCGTCTTGGATGTTGTTCGTACCACACGTGGAGTTCATTTGAGCTTGTACTTGATTGGTGAATGGTACATTCTGAGGGGCGTGTTGTGTGGGTCAAGACACGCCCCCATAAGTTCCTGAAGGGAAATTGTAGAGGATTTGAGGCAGAGAGGGAGGAGAGAGGAAGCAGAGAGGACAACCGCGGCTCTAAGCGGGCCACCCTCGGCTGCATAGCTGAGGGCGGCGTTTTGTACTTCATATATAACCAGTAAGTAGAGCTTATAAGTTGCAATGCAGTCATTGAGGTAAATTAGAATGGAGGAAGAAGCATGATAGGAGGTTTAGGTATTATGTGGTATTAGTTTATTATGGTTTATGTGGTTGTACTTTGGTTCATAATGACGTCGTTATATACTTGCGTTTTCATCTATGAGTAAGGGAATTTGTATACGGCTACCTACGTATGTGCATGTGTGTTGCTCTGACGAATAAGTTACATAACATATTTACTAGTGTGTAATTGTGTACGAAGTTAACGTGGCTCCATGTATGGGTACCAAGAGAAAGAGATTATTTGAGGGAAGTCACTTGTGTGGAGATATCAATATTTGTCATTATATTTCGGTGGTGTTACGTTGTCATTTTGTTGAACGGAGTCTGGTAATTATATGTGTATGGTAATATATTTGGTGGTACGTCATGTGGTTGCTTGCATTCATGTACCAAGTAAAGGTCATCCTTATATACGGGTAGCTGGGAAAAAGGGGTAATATTGTACGTACTACGTATGAGATTTACGGAGAAATAAAGCACCGGGTTCAGATGTTGTAATACGTTATGAAGATATTGTGGATGATGTTTGAAGTGAAATCCGTTTTGATGCGAGAATATCTACGAGATTAATGCAGTTCTTAAGGATGTTTGTAAGAGAAATTGTAATAATTGCAGTGGAGAAGGCAACAGAAAGAGTTGTGATTGTTACTTGTCGGCGCCGCATCGAACACCTTATGTATAGATATTAGTTTTGTTAATTAAATATAGAAAAACCTTTGACTATTTATAGCCAGTAGCTAGACAATTTGTGCAACGTCGTGCAACAGCTCGGAGCACGACATAGTCAAGACCTTTATGAATTTCAAGAGGAGGAAATACTAGCAATGTGTCCTACTTTTGTGCAAAAGGTGACTAAGATGAGGAACTCCTCCAACATTGCCCTTCTCACATTTTTTGGTTCAACCCTTCCTGACCGTGTTCATATCGGTTCTATCAACCTTAGGCCTGTAAGGCGTTGTTTCTCGCCCTCTTCAGTGCTTCTCACGGCAAAAGATCGTGTAAGGAAGCTTCCCGATGTGGTAATTGCTCTGCACTAGACTCACATTCAGAGAAGCATTGCAATGGTGCAGCTTATTGTTTCCATTGCCGTTATGCTCACCAGGTACGTTCCAGGCAATGCCCCAGGTATCGCTTGGAGCAGGACATTTTAGCTTGCCAATAGTCAATTTATCAGCCTCGGTAGCGCCCGCCGTGAACTCCTCTTTCGCCAGAAGGACTGTACTAGTGCGACATCCTATGCTTCATTGGCCGCTCGCTCTTCGGTTGAGTCTGCCGGTCCGAAGACAACTCCTCCTGCTACCTCTCGCTTTGTAGGGGCGGGTGGTCCTGTTTATCTGGCTAATAGGTTTGCCCTTTTATCCGACGACTCAGTTGAGTCACCTGTAAGAAGCGACGAGAATAATACGGACTTGACCAAACATACCCATGTCGTTGATGTCCATTTGCCTCCTCCAGCGCCTAAGCCTTTGAAGGGCATGACCAAACGGCACCGCGGCTCTGCGGAGTTGATAAAATTTACTCAGCACAAGCAATCTAAGGTTTCTCCCAGTGCACACGCTCGTGAGTCCTCCAGAGACCGCTCTGTAAGGGTAGCTCCAGTAGTTTCTGCTCAGCCTTCTGTGACATCCTTTGTCTCAGATCGGGCTTCTTGTGATGAGGATGGTCTTCGCATGGAGACGTCTGATGATATTGTCACAGCTGCCCCTCATGGACCAACTGTGTCAAAAAGTGCATTCCAGCCTGACCCTCGTCCTCCGATGACAGGTAGGTGTGATGATGGTACGCATCACTCACCGGTAAGCCGAAAGGCAGCGGTCCAACGACCTGGAACATCACAACTCCCGGTGTCTTCTCTTCGCTTGAATATTTCTAGACAGGCGAGTCACGGCCAGCCCCTTCAAAAGGCTCGCCCGTCCACTGCACCTAAATAGTCATCTTCAAGCTTCTACAGTGGAACTGTAGAGGCCTTCGCGCCTCGTGGGGGGAACTCCGAGCTTTGCTGTCGGAGTTCTCTCCAGCCTGTGTAGCTCTACAAGAGACTATGCTAGGTGATAGTACTTAATCTAGTCCTCCTGGCTATCGTGCCTTTTTTAACACTCCTTTCCCTGACCAGGGCCACACCACGGTGGCACAGCTATTTTAGTCCGTCAGGATATACCTGTTATCCCGGTACAACTTAACTCTCCCTTTCAGGTGGTTGCTGTTAAGGTCTTTATGGGACGACTGTACACCATCTGCAGTTTATATCTCCCTCCTCGGCTTTCTGTCTCCAGGGGTGAGCTTGATGGCCTGGTGCGTCAGCTAACTCCGCCTTTTCTTTTATTGGGAGATTTTAACGGCCGTCACCCATTGTGGGATGAAGGTGCTAGTAATCCTCCTGGGGTTTGAGTTTTTATTAAAAGATGGTAAATGTAAGACTCATGTGGTACTTGGAGAGGGAAGTACTTGTCATCGGTACAGTACGGCTTCCGAAAGATGAGGTCTACTACTGATGCTCTTTTATCCCTAGAGTCTTCCATTTGTGAGGCCTTCGCTAATCACCACCATCAAGTAACAGTGTTTTTGACCTGGAGAAGGCCTACGACACGGCTTGGTGTCATGGCATTTTACAGTCTTTATTTAATTTTGGCCTTCGTGGCCACCTTCCTATTTTTATCAGCAGTTTTATCCAGACGTTTTTACGGGTTCGAGTGGGAGTGTTCTCTCTGAGGCTACTGCTCTAAATGATGGCGTTCCACAGGAAGTATTCTTAGTGTTACGCTATTTGCAGTCGCCATAAATGGTGTTATTGATACTCTCCCAGATGGCATTCACAGCTCCTTATATGTTGATGATTTATGTATTTCTTTGCTGCTGCTAGGATGTCACTGATTGAGCGCAAGCTCCAACTGGCGATCAATAGGGTGTCCAGTTGGGCCAACATGAACGGTTTTCGATTCTCCACCTCAAGACCGTAGCCATGCATTTTTTCGCAACCGTGGTGTCCATCCAGACCCGGATTTATACTCGCCAATAGACGCCTCTCATGCGTGGAGGCGACTCGATATCTTGGCCTTTTATTTGACAACCGTCTCACCTGGGTTCCCCATTTCCGTTTTCTTAAGGCGTCTTGTCGGCAGGCATTATCCCTTCTTCAGGTTTTAAGTCACACCTCTTGGGTGCGGACAGGGACACGTTGCTGCTGCTTCACCGTACACTAATTCCAAAGCTGGAATACGGCTGTGAGATCTACTCATCCGCAACGGATGCACGACTACGCACGCTTGACCCGTGCATCATGCTGGGGTCCGCTTGGCTACGGGTTCATTTCGGACATCTCCAATACCCAGCCTACTAATGGATGCTGGTTTCTGGCCGCTCAACCTCCGGCGCCAGTCTTCGATGCTCCGGTGTTGGTTTCGCACCCACCTTCTTCCTGATTTTGTCCCTTGTCTGTCATTATTGCGGGACTCGCGCTCGCAGGCGTATGTCACTCGACCGAGTCTCCCTAAACCATTGGGCTTAGAGTTGCAAATCTCATGGCGGAGTTATCTATCGACCCCACTCCTGTGTACTCTTTTCGGCTCCCACGAGTTGGTTATTGGCAGCTTCCTGTTATGTCATTATGCCCTCCTGCCATGGATGGCATGAAGGATTTTCTGCCAGCTCTGTCCCACACGGTTTTAGAACACTTTTTATCCATTCTGATGATATCCCTGTTTTTACTGATGGTTCCAAATCCGACGCAGGCGTTGGGTTTAATGTAGTTTTCTCCTCTTTTTATCGGTGTGGCAGCCTTCCTTCAGTGCCGTCCGTTTTCACGGCGGAGCTGTCTGCCATAGTCCTAGCTTTACAGATAATTTTTACTCTCCCGGTTTCGTCTTTTACAATTTTAGTGACTGTCGCAGTGCTCTTACTGCTCTCTCTTGCACTGTCTCCTTAACCCTTTGGTTTTATCAGCCCTGGAGTGGCTATACTACTTACCAAGAGGATATCGTGTTGGGTTCTGTTGGGTCCCTGGTCACATTGGTGTTCCAGGGAATGAACACGCAGATCGCCTCGCTAAAGAGGCAGGAAGTCGCGCTACATCTCTTTCCCCTGTTCCGTTTCGAGATGTATTTCCTGTAATTCGTGAGGCAGTTGCTGCACTTTGGCAGAGGAGATGGCTAACGGGGGTTGCAACCTCAAAAATGGGAGATATTACTACTTCCACACTCCCTCAGTGGACTTATACCAATGTCCGGGATCGTCGTTTATTGGCGCGACTTCGTATAGGTCACACGTACCTTACACAAAGGTACCTGTTGACCAAAGACCCACAACCTTATTGTGATGACTGTTTGGTGCCGCTCACCGTGCGGCACCTTCTGGTAGAGTGCCCTAGTTTTATCGAATTACGACACCGCTACCTCTACCGCTGTCGCGGTAGAGATAGCGGTGTCTATTATATCTCAAAGGACCGGAGTGTCTGGCCAAGGGCCATGACGTTTTTTAAGTTTTGGGGAGAAGCTTTTATTATATGTATTTTAATTGGGGAGAAGATTTTATTTTATGTATTTTAATGTTTTATTTTATTTTATTGTAGTTTTTTGTTACCTTCAATTTTATTGATTTTAACTGTTTTTAGTCATTTTATCTTTTTTGTTTTAAACCTTTTTGTTTTCCATTAAAAATTTTTGCCGGCGCCATATGACCTCCGCCGTTGGGGCGCCTAATATTAAATCCCCCCCCCTCTTTTTATCGGTGTGGCAGCCTTCCTTCAGTGGCATCCGTCTTTACTGCGGAGCTGTCTGCCATAGTCCTAGCTTTACAAATAATTTTTAATTTCCCGGTTTCGTCTTTTACAATCTTTAGTGACTGTCGCAATGCTCTTACTACTCTCTCTTGCACTATATCCTTTAACCCTTTGGTTTTATCAGCCCTGGAGTGGCTATATCTTCTTACACAACGAGGATATCGTATTGGGTTCTGTTGGGTCCCTGGTCACGTTGATGTTGCAGGGAATGAACACGCAGATCGGCTCGTTAAAGAGGCAGCATGTCGCGCTACATCTCCTGCCCCTGTTCCGTTTCGAGATGTCTTTCCTCTTATTCGTGAGGGAGTTGCAACAATTTGGCAGAGGAGATGGCTAACGGGGGTCGCAACCTCGAAAATGGGAGAGATCACTACTTCCACTATCCCTCATTGGACATACACCCATGTCCGTGATCGACGTTTACAGACTTTACTGGCGCGACTGCGTATAGGTCGTACCTTACACAAAAGTACCTGTTGACCAGGGACCGTCAACATTACTGTGATGACTGTCTGGTGCCGCTTACCGTGCGGCACCTATTAGTAGAGTGCCCTAGTTTGATAGAGTTACGAGACCGCTACCTCTACCGCTGTCGCGGTAGAGATAGCGGTGTCTATTATATTTCAGAGGTCCTTGGACCAGAGTGTCTGACCTAGGGCCATGACCTTTTCAAGTTTTTGGGAGAAGCTGGCCTTCTTCCAAAGCTTTGAAGTCTATTCTTATAACATTTTATTATATGTATTTTAAATATTACTTCATCGCCTTTTTAATGTTAAGCTACATTATTGTTTTTAACTATAAATTTTAAGTTTTAAGTTTTATTTAGTTTTAGTTTTATAGTAGTTTTAATCTTTCCCCTTTTATTGAATTGTTTTACTTAATTTTAGTTATTTTTTTTTTTATATATACACGGTTGTTTCACTTTATTTTTTATAGCGGCGCTATATGGCCAGTGTTGGTGCGGCGCCAAAATATTAAAATCCATCCAATTCTTTTGGGTTAAAAGTGCTTCGCAACTTTCATTGGTATTACATAGCAGTAATAGAGCAGGAAACCAAGTAGAAAGGCGTGTTCACTGATAGCACTTATTTCTATTTTTTTTTTTTGCACATAGGCAGGTGTGTAATAAGTGTTATCCAAGTGTTGAGATCATCATATGTTCATGTGAACCCTCAATCCCCTCACTTCGCGGATCATAGTTAGAATTGACCTTTTTAACTAGTCCCTCAGACTGATCCGCCTCCTTATCAATAACAAGTCTCAGTACAATTCGCTCCTCACTCTCAAGTCTCATAACTAGGGTAATCCGGATCCCTCTTAATGCCGTAATTCTCTAGTTTACCCCCCATTAGTGATTGTACTCATAAGTGTTTGCTTACGTATAATCTAGGTAATTTCAAGGTTGCCTTTATTATCACTCTGCCAAGTTCCTCACTTAAGTAATTCGCTTATCATTTTTTTTTTTTTTTTTGTTTCTGTATCTATTTAATATGGCTTCCGCTCAGTTTAACGTTGAAGATTTTGTGCCGACCCTTCTCTGGAACAACTTAAAGATGCTAATATAAAGAAGGACCAATGGAAGACCATCGCTAAACATTTTGATGTTCCCATCACGTCTCAGATGACTAAAGAGGTCATTAAGAATGTATTTGTTGAACATTTAGTGCAAGAAGGTTAATTGCTAGGAAATGCCATAGAAGAGTTAACTCCCATGTCAGCCTCTACGAGGACTATAATACACAGTCCCCAGGAAGAACAGAATAAGAGTAGGATAAGTCAGTGGGAAATTGAGAAGCTTAAACTAGAATACCGGATGCATGAAAAACAAATGCAACTACCGGCAGAAAAAGAAGAGAGAGAACTACAGGAAAAAGAAATTCAACTACAGGCAGAAAAAGAAAAGAGAGAGTTTCAGTTACAACTTAAAAGGCAGGAGAAAGAGTTACAAATTCAAGAGTTAAACCTACTAAATGACGTTAAGTTTAGAGGGAAGAAATAGATTTAAAGGAAAAATTGGCAGGCTGTAATCCTGCTACAGTTATTCCTCTAGTTCCCCCATTTGATGAATCTGATGTTGACGGGTCATATCGCAACTTTGAGAGCATTGCTAATAGGAATAAATGGCCCAAGGATCATTGAGTGTCTCTCCTTGTCCCCAAGTTAGTAGGAAAAGCTTACAGGGTATACAACGGCCTTAGTGATGAGGTAGAGTATGAAGAGATCAAAGGTAGACGCCTACTCTATCATTTCTGACGGATACAGCCAACAATTCCGAAAGTATGTGAAACCAGAGTCTATGTTGCACCTATGTTGAATTTGCTAGTGAGAAACTAAGACAATTTAAGAAATGGTTAGCCGCCCTTAACATTACCACCTTTTCGGAGTTGCTCAATCTAATGGTCCTGGAAGAATGGAAGAACAAGTTACCTTTAATATTCTGAGGCATGTGGAAGAACGGGAGAGAGTGATCTTATGTCTGCCGCTAAAGTGGCTGATGCGTTTGCTTTGTTGATGGGATCCCTGGGTAGTAGAGGTCGTGGTTCACTATCTAATGTTAGGTCCTCCTTTGGGGAAGGTTTTGGGGGCGCGGGTGGTAAGCCGACCGGATTCTCGCCAAATGCATATAATTCCCCCTGGTGTACATACTGTAAGAAGCCAGGTCACACGATCCAGAAATGTAGACACCCAAATTGCAAGGCCTCTCAACGTCAACTTTCTTTTGTGGCCCCTAAACCTAACACATTTGAGAACAAGAAACCAGTGGCCCTAGCTAACCCTGTCAACTCTCCTCTAGAACTTTATGACTTGTACATGTATCAAGGTAAAGTGTCCCTGACTGATGGTAAAGACAAGGCAATAAATTTCAAGGTTCTGCGTGATACAGGTGCTGCCCAATCCATCTTAAGGGAAGATGTCATCCCTAACATCAAACAGGCTTTCACTGGGTAGAAGGTGATCCTTACAGTTCTCGAATCACAGCTTTCTTATCCCTTGGTGAAAATTAGCTTACAGTGTCCTTTAATTTCAGGAGAGGTTGTAGTGGCCATTAAACCTGGTGAACTGCCAGTACCGGGGGTACATCTTGTACTGGGTAATGATCTTGCGGGTAACTTGGCTGTTCCAAACTTAATTGTTCTTGATTCTCCCTTAACTGCGTCCCTTACCCAAAACCATACGAAGGAATCAGTATTTGTTAACCCTCATGGATCCCACTATCAGGTACCCTGAAGTATTCCCTCTTAAGAACATCACGTCAAAGACCATTGTAAAACATCTAGTAAATTTTTTCACTTTGGTAGGAATTCCAAAACAAATTCAGTCTGACAAAGGTAGCAATTTCACTAGCCATTTTTTCCAACAGATAGTGAATGAGCTAAACATCGACCATGTAACCTCCTCGGCTTACCACCCCCAATCCCAAGGCTGTCTGGAGCGGTTTCACCAAACATTAAAATTCATGATGAAGAAGTATTGCTTGGAGCATCAAGGAGACTGGGATGAAAGTATCTCTTTTCTTCTCTTTGCTTTAAGAGAATCTCTTCAAGATTCTTTAGTTTACTCCCCTTTTGAATTACTCTATGGTAGACAAATCAGGGGGCTCTCAAAATATTAAAGGATAAATGGTTTACTCAAAATACTCCTTCAAGTCCCAGTGTGTCTGACTACATCAGTAACCTTAAGAATAAAATCAGTGAAGTCAGATCTTTTGCTAAATCAAACTTCCACAAATCTCAAACTAAAATGCAACAAAATTCTCTTCCCAAATCTGTCATGAGAAGTTTCAAACCAGGAGACAAGGTTTTACTTTTTCTCCCAACTCCAGGCAATGCTCTTCACAGTAAGTTCATGGGACCTTATGTTGTGGCTCAAAAACTAAGTCCATTAAATATGTGGTCCACACTCCTGACCGTCGTAAGGATTCCCAACTAGTTCATATTAATCTAATGAAACCTTACCACTCCAGAGAACCAGAGGACGACTTGTCTCGCACTGTACCTGTATGTCTGGTAGGGAAGGAGTCTGGTCCTGTGCCCCCGAGGAAGAGTCCGACATCGAATTCCTCTTCTCGTCACCTAAAGGACGCCCTCAAACAGCCAAATCATGTCCAACCTTGATGAGGTGTTTCTTTCCTAACACCTTCACAACAGTCTGATCTTAAAAAGTTATTGCTAGACTTTTAGAAATCACAGGTGACCTTCCAGGAATTTGTACTACTATCCAACATGATATAACTTTAATATCTAATGAGATCAAGCCTATAAGACAAACAGCCTATCGCATTTCACCCATTGAAAGAGACGATGAAAAAAGAGGTAGACTATCTGCTCTGTCATCACCTTGCAGAACCTAGTATATCCCCCTGCCTGTTAACATCTAAGCCAGATAGTAGTAGTCGATTTTGCACCGACTACAGGAAAGTAAATAAAGTGACGGTGCCAGACTCCTTCCCATTGCCCTTGATAGAGGAACTTATAGATAGCATAGGAGTAGCCAAATTTGTAACCACTATAGATTTACTTAAAGGTTACTACCAGATTCCCCTCTCGGACGAGGCCCAAATAATATCCGCCTTCATCACCCCCTTCGGACTATACCAATACACAGTGATGCCTTTGGCTTGTCTAATGCTCCCGCCACCTTCCAGAGGGCTATAAATTACATCACCCAGGACTTGGAGGGAACATCTGCATATCTGGACGACCTGGTGGTGACTGCGGACGACTGGGTGACACATCTGACCCGTCTTCGGAGGCTGATGGGTCGGTTGCAGGAAGCCGGCTTACAATCAACCTGGCCAAGTCCACCTTCGGGAAGTCTACGGTGGTCTACCTGGGACATGTGGTGGGGAACGGCAAGGTTCGCCCCAAGAGAGCTAACGTGGAGGCCATCCTTGGCTTCCCTGTCCCTACCACCAGGAAAGCTCTCATGAGGTTCTTGGGGATGGCTGGTTTCTACAGACGATTCTGTAGGAACTTCTCCACCCTGGCCGCCCCCCTGACGGACCTTATCAGCACTTCCGTCCCCTTCCACTGGACCCCGACCTGTGACCAAGCCTTCCAACACCTCAAGGCGTTCTCTCCTCGGAACCAGTGGTCTGGACGCCGGATCACTCCCGCCCCTTCCATCTACAAGTGGACGCGAGTGGAGTTGGAGTGGGTGCTGTCCTACTACAAACGGACCCCACAAGTGGCATCCTCCATCCCATCGCCTATCACTCCGCCAAGCTGAAAAACATCAACTCGACTACTCCACCATCGAGAAGGAGGCTCTGGCACTCGTCCTGGCGCTCCAACGTTTTGAGTGCTACCTTCATCCTGGTCCTCAAACTACGAAGGTCTTCACCGATCACAATCCTCTGGCCTTCCTTCACGCCATGAAGAACAGAAACCAACGCATTCTTAGGTGGGCCTTGTTAACTCAACCCTTCAACTTGGAAGTCCACCATATCAAGGGGGTGGACAACATCATCGCCGACGCCTTATCAAGATCTCCCGTCTCACCTCCTTCATGAGCCCATTACGGAGGTCTTAGGGGGGAGGAAATGTTACGCCCGCCCGTAACATACACTACCATCACCTCCTCCGCTTGTTACCTCGTTCGCCACCTCTCCGCCTCCCCTTCCACGTCACCGTCTCGTGAACCTTCCACGTCACCGTCTCGTGAACCCTCCACGTCACCGTCTCATGAAGCCCCACTACTGTCCCGAAGTTGGATTCACGCAGCCCCATTCGACTCAAGCGGAAGTGTTAAGCAAGCTCAGCTTTCTGGAAGTCAGTGAGGTCAAGCCTCAACCAGTGAACACAACGCCTCTTGAACTACCGTGGGTTCCACCTCACCCAGCACTTCACCACTGCGACACCGCATAAGTATCACTTCCCGTCGTCCGTTTTTTCCAAATTGCCTCCATATAGGATTAGTATTATTGTTAGGTATTAAGTTGGGTTCTTTATTGTTGTATTTATTTCTGTGTTATATGTATATGTGTATGTCAGTTTCATATGTCAGTTTCATTATGAGGTTATTCAAATAGCTTTTTAAAGTGCCCCCCTTTTCATTTCCTAACCAGTTGAACCTGCAGTGTTTTTTTATTGTTATTGTTCACCGGCTCCCCGATGCCAATCTTACTCGTTTAACCGGTGAACGTAACTCTCTCTCTCTCTCTCTCTCTCTCTCTCTCTCTCTCTCTCTCTCTCTCTCTCTCTCTCTCTCTCTCTCTCTCTCTCTCTCTCTCTCTCTCTCTCTCTCTCTCTCTCTCTCTCTCTCTCTCTCTCTCTCTCTTTCTCTCTCTTTCTCTCTCTCTCTCTCTCTCACTGTCTCTCTCTCTCTCTCTCTCTC
>NC_059256.1:13110637-13115887 GCF_017591435.1 Portunus trituberculatus | reverse complement strand
TTTTTTTTTTTTTTTTACGTAGGGAAGAGGGCCAGCCAAGGGCAAAAAAAGAAAGTTAGAAAAGGCCCACTTGAGCGCTGGCTCTCCAAAGAGTTCAAAAGTGCCAAAACCGTCAGCCAGAATTAGGGGAGCAAATGCCTCGATACCTCCCTCTTAAAAGAAGACAAGTTGTAGGAATTTGGAAATACAGATGCAGGGAGGGAGTTCCAGAGTTTACCAGTGAAAGGGATGAATGATTGAGCGTACTGGTTAACTCTTGCATTAGAGAGTTGGACAGAATAGGGATGAGAGGAAGAAGAAAGCCTTGTGCAGCGTGGCCGCAGGAGGAGGGGAGGCATGCAGTTAGCAAGATCAGTAGAACAGTTACCATGAAAATAGCGATAAAATATAGAAAGGGATGCAACATTTCGGCGGTGAGAAAGAGACTGAAGACAGTTAGTCAGAGGAGGGAGTTGATGAGACGAAGAGCTGATTCCACCCTATCAAGCAAAGCTGTGTGACTGGAACCCCCAAACATGCGAAGAGTACTCCATACAGGGACGGATAAGGCCCTTATACAGAGTAAGCAGTTGGAGGGGCGAGAAAACTGTCGGAGACGCCTCAGAACACCTAACTTCATAGAAGCTGTTTTAGCAAGAGATGAGATGTGAAGTTTCCAGTTAAGATTATGAGCAAAGGACAGACCGAGGATATTCATTGTGGAAGAGGGAGACAGTTGAGTGTCATTGAAGAAGAGGGGATAGTTGTCTGGAAGGTTGTGTCGAGTTGATAGATGGAGGAATTGAGTTTTTGAGGCATTGAAAACTACTAGATTTTCTCTGCCCCAATCGGAAATCTTAGAAAGATCGGAAGTCAGGCGTTCCGTGGCGTCCCCGCGTGATCTGTTGATTTCCTGAAGGGTTGGACGTCTCTGAAAGAACGTGGAAAGATGTAGGGTGGTATCATCAGCGTAGGAGTGGATAGGGCAAGAAGTTTGGTTAAGAAGGTCATTAATGAATAATAGAAAGAGAGTGGGTGACAGGACAGAACCCTGAGGAACACCACTATTAATAGGTTTAGGAGAAGAACAGTAGCCGTCTACCACAGCAGCAATAGAGCGGTCGGAAAGGAAACTTGAGATAAAGTTGCAGAGAGAAGGATAGAAGCCGTAGAGGGCAGTTTTGAAATCAAAGCTTTATGCCAGACTCTATCAAAAGCTTTTGATATGTCTAACGCAACAGCAAAAGTTTCACCGAAATCTCTAAAAGAGGATGACCAAGACTCAGTAAGGAAAGCCAGAAGATCACCAGTAGAGCGACCTTGACGGAAGCCATACTGGCGATCAGACAGAAGATTGTGAAGTGACAGATGTTTGAGAATCTTCCTATTCAGGATAGATTCAAAAACTTTAGACAAGCAAGAGATTAAAGCTATAGGACGGTAGTTTGAGGGGTTAGAACGGTCACCCTTTTAGGAACAGGCTGAATGTAGGCGAACTTCCAGCAGGAAGGAAAGGTAGAAGTCGATAGACAAAGTTGGAAGAGTTTGGCCAGGCAAGGTGCAAGCACAGAAGCACAGTTTTTGAGAACAATAGGAGGGACCCCATCAGGTCCATAAGCCTTCCGAGGGTTTAGGCCAGCAAGGGCATGGAAAACATCATTACGAAGAATTTTGATTGTAGACATGAAATAGTCAGAGGGAGGAGGAGAGGGAGGACAAGCCCAGAATCGTCCAAGGTGGAGTTGTGAGCAAAGGTTTGAGAAAAGAGTTCAGCTTTAGAGACAGAAGAGATGGCAGTGGTGCCATCAGGATGAAATAAAGGAGGGAAAGATGAAGAAGTGAAGTTATTTGAGATGTTTTTGGCTAGATGCCAGAAGTCACGAGGAGAGTTTGAGTTTGAAAGATTTTGACATTTCCTATTTATGAAAGAGTGTTTGGCAAGTTGAAGAACAGACTTGGCATGATTCCGGGCAGAGATATAAAGTGCATGAGATTCAGGAGATGGAAGGCTCAAGTACCTTTTGTGGGCAACCTCTATCATGTATAGCACGAGAACAGGCTGAGTTAAACCAAGGTTTAGAAGGTTTAGGTTGAGAAAAGAATGAGGAATGTACGCTTCCATGCCAGATACTAACACCTCTGTTATGCGTTCAGCACAAAGAGATGGGTCTCTGACACGGAAGCAATAATCATTCCAGGGAAAATCAGCATAATACCTCCTCAGGTCCCCCAACTGGCAGAGGCAAAACGCCAGAGGCGCATGAAAACAGCGATAAAAGATAGAAAGAGATACACAACATTTCGGTGGTGAGAGAGGTGTAAATAGTCAGTCCGAGAAGGGGAGTTGATGAGAGGATAAGCTTTTGATTCCAAACTATTTAATAGAGCTGTGTGAGTGGAAACACCCCAAACAAGCGAAGAGTACTCCATACAAGGACGGATAAGGACCTTGTACAGAGTTAGCAGTTGGAGGGCGAGAAAAACTGGCGGAGACGCCGCAGAACGCCTAACTTCATAGAAGCTGTTTTAGCAAGAGATGAGATGTGAAGTTTCTAGTTAAGATTATGAGTAAAGGACAGACCGAGGATATTCAGTGTAGAAGAGGGTGACAGTTGAGTGTCATTGAAGAAGAGGGGATAGTTGTCTGGAAGGTTGTGTCGAGTTAATAGATACAGGAATTGAGTTTTTGAGGCATTGAACACATCTAAATTTTTTCTGCCCCAATCAGAAATCTTAGAAAGATCAGAAGTCAGGCGTTCTGTGGCGTCCCTGCGTGATCTGTTGACTTCCTGAAGGGTTGGTCGTCTCTGAAAGGACGTGGAAAGATGTAGGGTGGTATCATCAGCGTAGGAGTGGATAGGGCAAGAAGTTTGGTTAAGAAGGTCATTAATGAATAATAGAAAGAGAGTGGGTGACAGGACAGAACCCTGAGGAACACCATCACTATTAATAGATTTAGGAGAAGAACAGTGGCCGTCTACCACAGCAGCAATAGAACGGTCGGAAAGGAAACTTGAGATAAAGTTGCAGAGAGAAGGATAGCCAGTGTAGAGGCAGTTTTGAAATCAAAGCTTTGTGCCAGACTCTATCAAAAGCTTTTGATATGTCTAACGACAGCAACAAAGTTTCACCGAAATCTCTAAAAGAGGATGACCAAGATTCAGTAAGGAACGCCAGAAGATCACCAGTAAAGCGACCTTGACGGAAGCCATACTGGCAGATAGAAGACTGTGAAGTGACAGATGTTTGAGAATCTTCCTATTCAGAATAGATTCAAAAACTTTAGACAAGCAAGAGATTAAAGCTATAGGACGGTAGTTTGAGGGGTTAGAACGGTCACCCTTTTTAGGAACAGGCTGATGAATGTAGGCGAACTTCCAGCAGGAAGGAAAGTACAAGTCGATAGACAAAGTTGGAAGAGTTTGGCCAGGCAAGGTGCAAGCACAGAAGCAGTTTTTGAGAACAATAGGAGGGACCCCATCAGGTCCATAAGCCTTCCGAGGGTTTAGGCCAGCAAGGGCATGGAAAATATCATTACGAAGAACTTTAATTGTTGGTATGAAATAGTCAGAGGGAAGAGGAGAGGAGCAACAAGCCCAGACTCATTCAAGGTGAAGTTATTAGGAAAAGTTTGAGGGAAGAGATCAGCATGAGAGACAGTAGATATGGCAGTGGTGCCATCGGTATGAAATAAAGGAGGGAAATATGAAGAAGTAAAGTTACTGGAAATATTTTTGGTCAGATGTCACAGGTCAGGACGGGAGATAGAGCTTGAAAAATTTTGTTATTTTCTATTTAGAATAGAGTGTTTCGTAAGTTGAATATGAATCCGGGTAGAAATATAGAGTGCATGAGATTCAGGAGATGGAAGGCTAAAGTGCCCTTTTGTAGACAACTTCTCTATCATGTATAGAACGAAAGCAGGCTTTGTTCAGTCAAGGTTTAAAATATTTAGGTTAAGAAAAAAAAGTGAGGAATGTACTTCTCCATGCCAGACACTATTACTTACGTTAAGCGCTCAGCACAAAGATATGGGTCTCTGACACGAAAATAGTAATTATTCCAGGGAAAATTACCATAATACCTCCTCACTCCTCAGGTCCCCCCAACTGGCAGAGGCAAAACACCAGAGGCACCTCCGTTTTTGGGGGACTCTGAGAAGAAAATTAAGAAATAGGACAAGGTACCGAAATAAGATTGTAATCATAGGAGCCCAACGGAGAAGATATAGTAACAACATAAGCAGAATATATAGAGGTGAGGAAAAGATGAAGAATGTTGGGAGTATCTCCAAGACGGGCAGGAATACGAGCAGGTTGTTGCATCAGTTGCTCTAGGTCACGAAAGATAATAAAGTTGAAGAAAGCCAAAGCTGGTGGTGAACATTGAAATCTTGAAGGATGGAGATCTCCGTGAAAGGTTAGTGGGACATAATATGCTCCACTTTTGATGTTAAATATTCAAAGAATTTTCTATATTTAGAGAAGTTAGGGGAGAGATAGACAACACAGATAAATTTAGTCAGAGAGTGACTATTATGTCGAAGTCAGATGGCGGAAAACTCAGAAGATTCGAGAGCATGGGCACAAGAGCAAATTAATTCGTTCCGGACATCGACGCAACATCCAGCTGTGAAGCGAAAATGAGGATGGAGAAATTAGTAGGAAACAAAGAAGAGGCTACTGTCAGTTGTCTCAGACAGCTGTGCCTTGGTGAGAAGATGAGATTTGATAGAGGAGGTGGTGTTCTACAGATTGAAAATTAGTTCTAAGACCACGAATGTTGCAGAAGTTAATGCAGAAAAAGTTGAGGGAGGTGTTAAGACTTTTTGCTATCAAGGTGCGACCTGATGACATTTCTGGTCCCTTCCCCAGAAGGGGACTCCGAGGCTGGATTTGGAGACCTATTTTTATATTGAATTTTAAGTGAAGGCTGTGTGTGTGGTAAGTGCATGTAGTTTTGTGAGAAATAGGAGGGTTGTCTTTAGAGGGCAGACTGTGACTGCCCTTGAATTGTGAGACACAAGAGAAACGTTCAGCGAGATCACACCAGCTTTAATGGAAGGTTCACAACACCCTTGAGCTAGTGCTATTAGATCTCACTGCGAGTAAATTATCGTTTCGGTTGGTGTCTACTACCTCCTCCTGACTTATATTAGAAACAGTAAGGGACCCAAGACACTACTTTGTGGAACAACAAGTGTGGCTTTTGTTGTGGTAGACTTTTCATTACTGGAAATGATATATTGCTTTCTGTTTGTTATAATCTTTG
>NC_059256.1:13092765-13110137 GCF_017591435.1 Portunus trituberculatus | reverse complement strand
CAAAAGGGCACTTTAGCCTTCCATCTCCTGAATCTCATGCACTCTATATTTCTACCCGGATTCATATTCAACTTACGAAACACTCTATTCTAAATAGAAAATAACAAAATTTTTCAAGCTCTATCTCCCGTCCTGACCTGTGACATCTGACCAAAAATATTTCCAGTAACTTTACTTCTTCATATTTCCCTCCTTTATTTCATACCGATGGCACCACTGCCATATCTACTGTCTCTCATGCTGATCTCTTCCCTCAAACTTTTCCTAATAACTTCACCTTGAATGAGTCTGGGCTTGTTGCTCCCTCTCCTCTTCCCTCTGACTATTTCATGCCAACAATTGAATTTCTTCGTAATGATGGCATGGAGGCGTACATTCTTCATTCTTTTTCTCAACCTAAACCTTCTAAACCTTGATTGAACACAGTCTGCTCTGTTATCGTTGGTACCATCAGTGCCAGCTGTCATTTGTTATTTTTTTCTTCTTCAGTTGCAGTCAGGAGATCTGTACAGAAGTATAATGTAATTCAGAGAGGAAATCAACATATTTTGATATTTTCCTAACTGTTTTCAATGAGACCCAAGCCAACATATAGATAACAAAGATAACTTTTTGAAGACCTTTTTTTATTGTACAACTGTCATTTTGAGTAAATAAGCCACACACACACACACACACACACACACACACACACACACACACACACACACACACACACACACACACACACACACAAACACAACTCAACTGGAGGTAGTATACACGTACCGAAACGACAATTTACTCACAGAGAGGTCTAAAATCATTAATTCAGAGAAATGTGAACTATCCATTAAAGCTAGTTGTGATCTCGCTGAAGGTTTCCCTTTGTGTCTCACTACTCTAGGGGGCAGTCACATCCTGCCCTCTAAACACAACTCTATTTCTTCAAACAAAACTGCATGCACCTACTACACACACACCCTTCACTTAAAATTCATAATTAAAAAATGCCAACACCAAATCCAGCCTCGGATTCCATTTCTGGAGAAGGGACCAGAAATATCCCAAAGTTGGGCTGCTCTCTCTTTGACAATCCAAAAAATCTTGACACCAACCTCAACTTTTACTTGATAAACTTCTGCAACATTAGCGGTCTTATATCTAATTTTCTATCTGTAGAATACCACCTCTCCTCTACTATACCACATCTTCTTTTCCTCCCTGAAACACAGCTGTGTGAGGCAACTGACAGTAGCCCCTTCTCTGTTCCTTCCTACTTTCTCTAATCTCATTTTCGTTTTAAAGCCGGATATTGCGTCTATGTCTGCAATGACTTAACTTGCTCTCGTGCCCACGCTCTTTAATCTTCCGAGTTTTACACCATCTGGCTTCGACTCAATAGTCACTCTCAAACTAAATTCATCTCTGCTGTCTATCTCTCCTGTAGCTCCTCTGACTATAGTAAATTCTTTGACTATCCAACTTCCAAAGTGGAGTACATTCTTTCTCTCTACCCTTTTGCGAAGGTGTCCAATCTTGGAGATTTCAATGTTCACCACAAGCTTTGGTTTTCGCCTCCCTTTACTGATCATCATGATGAACTAGCCTTCAACATTGCTATCCTTTATGACCCAGCGCAACTGGTGCAACACCCTACTCGTATTTCTGACCGTCTTGGAGACACGCCCAACATTCTTGATCTCTTCCATACCTCAATCCCTTCTGCTTATGCTGTTGCCATATCTTCTCCGTTTGTAGATCACAGTCTCATTTCGGTATCTTGCCCTATTGCGTCATTTCCTTCTCAGGATTCCCCGCATAACATAAGTGATAGTGTCTGACATGGAGGCGTACATTTTTTTTTTCAACCTAAATCTGTTAAATCTTGGTTTAAGACAACCTGCTCTCAGTCTATACATGATGGAGAGGTTGCCAACCAAAGGTATTTCAGTTTTCCATCTCCTGAATCTCACGCACTTTCTATTTCTGCCAGGATTCATGCCAAGTCTGTTCTTCAACTTTCCAAACACTTCTTCATAGAGAGAAATTGTCAAAATCTTTCAAACTCAAACTGACCTCTAGACTTCTGACATCTGGCCAAAAACATTTCCAATAAATTCCCTTCTTCATCTTTATCTCCTTTATTTCATCCTGATGGCACCACTGCCATCTCTTCTGTCCCTACAGCTGAAATATTCTCTCAATTTTTTGCTGTAAATTTCACCATGGATGATTCTGGGATCGTCCCTCCTTTTCCTCCTCCCTGTGACTATTTCATGTCTTTATCAAATTTATTTGTAATGATTGTTTCTATGCCTTCGCTGGCCTTAACCCTCTGGCGGTTTATGGATCTGATAGGGTCCTTCCAATTGTTCTCAAAAACTGTGCTTTCGTCCTTGCACCTTGCCTAGAACAAATTCTTTCAACTTTGTCTGTCAACATCTACCTTTCTATATTCCTGGATGTTTGCCTACATTTAGCCTGTTCTTAAAAAAAAGTGACTGTTCTAATACCTCGAACTACCGTCCTGTGGCTTTAATCTCTTGCTTGCTTGACATATTTCAATCTATCCTGAGTAGGAAGATTCTTAAACACTTGTCATTTAACAATCTTCTATCTGATTGCCATTATGACTTCCGTTAAGGTCTTTCTACGGGTAATCTTCTGGCTTTCCTTATTAAATCTTGGTCATCCTCTTTTAGAGATTTCGGTGAAATTTCTGCTGTCGCGTTAGACATTTCAAAAGCTTTTGATAGAGTGTGGCATAAAGATTTCAAAACTGCCCTCTTATGGTTTCTATAATTTTCTCGGAAACTTTATCTCAAGTGTCCTTTCCAACCGTTTTATTGCTGCTGTGGTATATAGTCACTTTTCTTCTCCTAAATCTATTAATAGTGATGTTCCTCAGGGTTCTGTCGTGTCACCCACTCTTTTTCTATTATTCATTAATGATCTCTTTAAACGAATTTCTTGCCCTATCAACTCCTACGCTAATGATACCAACCTACATATTCCCACATCCTATCAGAGACTCCCACCTTATAGGAAATCAACAGATCGTGCAGGGACACCAAAGAACAACTGACTTATCATCTCTTCAAGATTTCTGATTTGGTAAATAAAATTTATTCGTTTTCAATGCCTCAAAAAAACTCAATTCTTCCATCTATGGTCTCGACACAATCTTCAAGACAACTATCCCCCTCTTCTTCAATGACACTCAACTATCTCCATCTTTAACATTGAATATCGTCGGCCTGTCCTTTACTCAAAACTTTAACGGGAAACTTCACATCTCATCACTTGCTAAAGCTGCTTCTATGAATATTAGGCGTTCTGAGGCGTCTCCACCAGTTATTTTTCGCCCCTCCAATTGCTAACTCTGTACAAGGGGCTTATCCGCCCCTCTTCGTATGTTTTGGGGGGTTCCACTGATATAGTTTTATTAGATAGGGTGGAATCAAAACCTCTTCGTCTCATGAACTCTCCTCTTCTGACTGTCTTCAGCCTCTTTCTCACCACCGAAATGTTAAATCTCTTTCTTTCTTTTATTGCTATTTTCATGCTAACTGCTTGCTTCCTCCCTCCTGCGGCCTCGCTGCACAAGGCTTTCTTCTTCCTCTCCCCAACGCAATAATTAACCAGTACTCTCAGCCATTCATATCTTTCCCTACTACCCCGCAGATGGGAACCACCTTGTCGGGTGGGCGGGTTGCGTGCCCCTGTGACCTGGCGACCTAGGCTAGAGGGGGCTTAGGCCCGTGTTCTGCCCTTCTGAGAGGGAGAGGGCTACCCGTGCTAGTAAGGTCGCCAGTGAGGGGCCAGACGAAATGGTTCCTATGTAGGCTGCCAGTGGACCAGAGGAGCCACCTGCTGGAGGGATTGCCCCATAGGGGTCATCCTGTGTTGGATGGTTTGGTGTCTAGACTGGGATGCTTTGGGAGCGGGATCTGTCATGGACAAACATTCGCATCATGTAGGGCCTTTTTTTTTTAAACGACTGGTCCACATGGGGATGAGGTATCCCGTCCACGGCAGCCAGCGCTCGCTCCCATTGTCGTCCTAGTAGGTGGTTTTCCTTGCCCCTGCAGCTAATCTTTTGATGCTTATGGGGAAACACAAAAACGTACCAGGTTCTCGTGGGGTGGCTGACCTGGCCCGCGAGACAGCATCTTCAGGTCTGAATAGGGAGGAAGGATTCCCCTCCACAAGTGCCTCTCACAGCGGTCTTTTCTAAGGGATGCCTCTCTGCTGGTTTGGACTCCCTTTTGATGGTAAATTTTAATCCATCATTTTCTTATCACGCCTTGCATTCCCTTCTCAAGGCGTATGACACGGTTCTTCGTATTCAACTTGTTTATTATAAGGGTTTTCCATCTAATCGCTGCTGTGTGACTTTTCTGTCATGCGATTAAGCCGGTTTGTCTTTAGAACATGTAGCATCTCTGCCCCTAGCTGACTCTGGCTTTAAGACGGAACTTCTCCACTATCGTAATATTGCAGATATTAACACGGACTATATCCCAAATCCTTTTTGACAAGCATTTAGAGTTTTCAGTTCCTGAAGTTCGCCATATCCTGCCTCCGTTGGTGTGTGGCGGACTACAGACATGGGCGTGGGAATTTCATCCATGCCTCCCAGTACCTTGCCAAAGAAATCCGCACAATTCCTGAGGGAAATCTTAAGAAGTACTGTAAGGGAGTGTTCGTGCAGGCTAAACGTATTATGCAGGGGAGGATGTTGTAACATCTCCCATGCTTTACTGACAGCATGTTTGAGACTGTGAAGGCTCATCCCACCTTTACTTATAGTGAAAGTTATGTGTACAGCCAGAATCTTTATGAATTTCCTGAGGAGGGAATATTAGGAATGTTCCCTAGCTTTGTCCATAAGGTGACTAAGATCAGGAATTTCTCCAACAGGGTCCTTCTCTCCTTTAGTTCCATCCTCCCTGACTGTGTTCATATCGGTCCCATCAATCTTAGATGTTCCGGTGCCTTATTTAAAAATCCAATCCAATCCAATCCATGCCATTAATCTTAGGGTGAGGCATTTTGTTTCTCGTGCTATGGGTACGGTCATGATAAAAACTCCTGCAAGGAAGCTTCCCGATGCGGAAATTACTCAGTATTAGACTCACATACTGAGGAGCATTGTAATGCTGCTACTTATTGTTTCCATTGCCGTGATGTTCACCAGGTACGTTCCAGGCAATGCCCGAGGTCTTGCTTGGAGCAGGATATTCTACAGCTTCCTAATAGTCAGTTCATTAGCCTTGGTAGTGCTCGCCATGAACTCCTTTACCGCCAGAAAGACGGTACTGGTACGACATCCTATGCTTCAGCCTCTCGCTCATAAGCTGAGTCTGCTTCATTCTGCTACCTCTCGCTTTCTTGGGGCTGGTGGTCTTGTTGTTCATTTCGCTAATATGTTTGCCCTTTTGTCCGATGACTGAGTTGAGTCATCTGAAAGATGTGATGGGACTCCTCTGGACTTTACCAAGGTAAACCATGTAGTGGATGTCCATTCCTCTCCTGTATCACCTAAGCCTTTGAAGGGCCTGACCAAGCGACACCGCAGCTCTGCGGAGTCGATAGATTTGGCTCAGATGAAGCAATCTAAGATTTTTTCTGGTGCACACGATCGCGTTTCCTTCAGGGATCGCTCTGCAATGGCAGCTCCAATGGTTTCTGTTCAGCCTTCTGTGACACCCTCTGTCTCAGATTGGGCTTATTGTGATGAGGATAGTCTTGCCATGAAGTCATCCGGTGATATTGTTACAGCCGTCCCTCGTGGACTCACTTTGGCGAAAAGTACAGTGCGGCCTGATCCTCGCCCTCCAGTGCCCTGTAGGAATGGTGGTAATTCACGTCACTCACCGGTAGGGCGAAATGCTGCAGTCCATCGACCCAGCACATCTCAACTCCCTGTGTCTTCCCATCGGTTAATTGTTACCAGTGAGGTGAGTCACAGGCAGACCCTTTAAAAGGCTCACCCGTCCACTGCACCTAAATAATCTTTTTCAAGCTTCTACAGTGGAACTGTAGACTACTTTGTGTCTTGTCGGGGGGAACTCCGAGTTATCTCCAGCCTGTGTCGCTCTACAGGAGACAATGCTCGGTGATACTATTCATTCTAGTCCTCCCGGCTATCGTGCCTTTTTAGCACTCCTTTAGCACTCTACCACGGTGGCACAGCAATCCTAGTCCTTCATGCTATACTCTGTTGTCCCTTTGCAACTTAGTTCATCATTTCATGCGGTTGCTGTCAAAGTCTTTCTGGGACGATCCTACACTTTTTGCAGTCTCTATCTCCCTTCTCAGATTCCTGTCTCCAAGGGAGATTTTGATGGTCTAGTCACTAGTGCGCGACCTAACTCCACATTTCGTCTCCAATTCCTAGCCTCCTGGTGGATGCTGGCTTCTGGACGCTGGATCTCCGGCGCCAGTTTTCGCTGCTCTGATGTTGGTTTCGCATCCACCGTCTTCCTGATTCAGTCCCTAGTGTGTCAATATTGCAGGACTCGCGTTTGCAGGCGTATGTCACTCGACCTTGTCACCCTAAACCTTTTGGCAATCGAGTCGCCTCTCTCATGATGGATTTGTCTGTCGCCCCCAGTCCTGTCTATTCTTTCCTACTCCCGTTGCCTCGTTATGCCCTCCTGCCATGGATGGCAAGAAGGATTGCCGCCAGCTCTGTCCCACTCACGATATCTAGAACACTATTTTACTCATTCTGATGCCATCCCATTTTTTACTGATGGTTCCAAATACGATGCAGGTGTTGTGTTTAGTTGTTTTTTCTCTCCTTCTACCGAGCTGGTAATCTTCCTTCTGTGGCATGTTTTATTACTGTAGAGCTCTCTTCCATAGTCCTTGCCTTATAGATAATTTTTACTCTCCCGCTTTCGCGATTTCCGCAGTGCTCTTGCTGCTCTCTCCTCCTCTATTACTTCCCCTAACCCATTGGTTTTATCAGCTTTGGAGTGGCTTTATCTGCTTAGCAACAGAGGATATCGTGTTGGGTTCTGCAGGGTCCCTGGCCATGTTGGTGTTCCTGGGAACGAGCAGGCAGATCGCCTTGCCAAAGAGGAGACAAGTCGCGCTTTATCCCCTGCCCTTGTCCCGTTTCGAGATGTCTTCCATTGTATTCGTCTGGAGATTGTTGCAAGATGGCAGAGGAGGTGGCAAACGGGGGTTGCCACCTCGAAAATGGGAGAGATCACCACTTCCGTTCTCCATGACTGGACATACACCCATATCCGCGACCGTCGTACACAGATTGTATCAGCGCGGCTAAAAATAGGTCACACGTATTTTACACAAAGATATTTGTTGACCAGGGACCCTCAACCCTACTGTGATGACTGCCTGGTGCCGCTTACCGTGCAGCACCTGCTGGTCGAGTGTCTTAGTTTTATTGACTTACGACATCGCTACCTCTACCGGTGTCGCGGTAGAGATAGCGGTGTCTATTATCTTTCTAAGGCCCTTGGACCAGCATGTCTGTCACCTGACCATGATGTTTTTAAGTACTTAGGAGAAGCTGGACTTCTCCCTAATTTGTGAATTTTATTTTAATGTATTACTTATTTTAGTGCTTTATTTAGTTTTATTTTATTTTGAGATTTTTTAGTTACTTTTAATTGTATTGTTTTTAATTGCTTTTAATTATTTCTTTTATTAACTATATTTTTAATAAAAATATTGTAGCGGTGCCATATTATCTTTGCCGTTGCGGCGCCTAAATTAAAATCCAAATCCAAATCCAATCATTCTCTGCTAATTTCTGGAACTCCCTCCCTGCTTCTGTATTTCCGTCTTCTTACGACTTGACCTTTATTAAGAGGGAGATATCAAGACATTTATTCCTTATTTTTTTTGGCTAACTCTTTCCTTTCCTTTTAGGGAACCAACACTCAAGTTGGCCTTGTTTTTAATATTTTGTTGCCCTTGGTTGGCATCTCTCCTGCATAAACACACACACACACACACACACACACACACACACACACACACCGCGTAGTGTAGTGGTTAGCACGCTCGACTCACAATCGAGAGGGCCGGGCTCGAATCCCGGCGCGGCGAGGCAAATGGGCAATCCTCTTAATTAATGTGTGGCCACTGTTCACCTAGCAGTAAATAGGTACGGAATGTAACTCGAGGGGTTGTGGCCTCGCTTTCCCGGTGTGTGGAGTGTGTTGATGTAGTCTCAGTCCTACCCGAAGATCGGTCTATGAGCTCTGAGCTCGCTCCGTAATGGGGAAAACTGGCTGGGTGACCAGCAAGCGACCGAGGTGAATTACACACACACACACACACACACCACACACCACACACACACACACCTCAGTATGACATACTCTTCTCAGGTGATGTGAACTCTGCAATATCTGCAATCATCTGGTGATGCATCACTTGAGTGCCCTTGGTCAATGGAGGCAATACCTTCATTTACCTGACACAGTTGTTTATTTCTAGTTCTTGAGTAAAATGTAGATACACATAAAGCTGAAAAGTATCGAAAAATTATTTTTAGAAAATAGTCAAATAAAATGTTGATAGTGCATAAAGCAACTGATTTTCTTAAGTTTGCCCTGAAAATACTTTAAAATCTACCAAAAAAAATAACATCCTATGCTACATTTATATTCAATCACAGTGCTATCCCAGGGTCTGTTTATGTGTCTAACAGGACGTAAAAGTCATCAATGTATCAACGTTCACATATTCACTATTTCAACAAAAATCTGGGAATCCAATCCATCTACATAACGTAAAGTATTCCCATTTAAAAAAAAAAAAAAAAAAAAGTGGCACCATAAACATCAACTTTATCCATAGCCGATCAAAACAGGCGGACATTTTCCCCGTCCTCTCCCTCAAAGTGGCATCTTGCGAGCTGAACAGCGTTCCCGTTAGTCTTACTTCAAAGCTGAATAAGTGACCAATTCGTCACATTTGACAGTAAGAGCTCGTTGATCTCATGCTCATATTATCCAATGAAAAGTTTTTTTTTTTTTTTTATGACTGAAGCGTCATATTAGGCAGTATAGAGGTAGTGTTCCAAAGTATATTGGAATCCAGACCTTGATGTGTTAATATGTATTTAAAAGATGCTCAACTTAAATAGCTGATCTGTTTTACGATTCTTAAAAGACACATTGTCTTGTAAGCTCGTTCCTCGTCTTTTTTTTTTTTTTTTTTTTTGCTTGCTGATCAAAACTGATAGTGAAAGAAAAGCTTTTACTCATGTACTATATTATTTTTTTCTCAAAACAAATGTCCGCATTTAGATGTGTGTGTGTGTGTGTGTGTGTGTGTGTGTGTGTGTGTGTGTGTGTGTGTGTGTGTGTTAAACATTTAAATTCAGAGGGAAAATCAAATAGAACTGACCGAAAACGCCAACTTGATTTCCCTACCAGAATCACACATCAAGAAAAATGTTAAAGAGGCTGAAAGCTTTACCATTTCTTTTCTCATATATGCTTGTCAGGGAGCTTCGGCTCGACAAGCTCGTGCTAATACGGGTATTACAATCAATGTAAATCAATGTATATTTATACGTTAAAATAACAATAAATGCTTACTTACTTACTGACTTCCTACTACTACTACTACTACTACTACTACTACTACTGATACTGTTACTGTTGTTAGTGCTGCTGCTGCTGCTGCTCCTGCTGCCGTCAATATTACTAAAAATCATTTTTATTCTTATTCTTCTCCTCATGCAGGCTGCAACACTGAAGGACAGGAGAGGAGGGATGGAGACACTGCTGATACTACTGTTTTTTTTTTTTTTTCCTGCTTTTGATGCAGTCAAAATTATCAAAACTAAGAATAATTTTATTCCTCTCCTGACGTAGGTAGAAGCAAGGAAGGACATGAGAGGAAGAGTGGAGGCACAGCAGGAGGGGCTGACGCTCACTACATACCATCTGCAGGGTGTGTTCCTGGTGTGCGGCGTAGGGCTGCTCTTTTCCACTTTTACCTTCGTCTGCGAACTAGTGTTGCACAGCATATTGGAATCCACACCTTGATGTGCTTATATGTATCTAAAAGATGCTAAACTTAGATAGCTGACCTGTTTTCATAAAAAAAAAAACATAATCTTGTAGGTTTGTTATTTGGCTTCTTTTAGCTGGCTGATCAATTTTGATGAAAGAAATAAAGCTTTACTCATGTACTATACGCAGTGTTTCCCAACCTTTTTTGGCTGCGACCCTAAATCCACTCTTAGACTGGAGTCGCGACCCTAATTGTAATAATAAATTTAACCATTTCATGTTACATTTATACGTACTTGCATAATGTTTATAAACATTCATTTTTATACTTTATATAGTTTATATGCTCTTAGAAACGTTTGTAGACACACGCAGGCGATGCACAGCATGATCAAATCAACAATAGCTATATTCAAGAACAGTAATTTCACACATATAAATATAAACAAAGAGGGCGATGGAAGGAAAGCATTTACTAGTTATTAAAAAAAAAAAAGTACGATGCATGCAATACTTACATTTTCTGGAGAAGTACCGTTCTTTCACTGCTGTAGCGTCACACTTGACTGACTGCTCAGTGCTCACTCAGGCGGACGCAGCCTGTTCGGTGGCCAATACACGTATTGTACATGAAAGCTATTCACTCGTACTACAGGCGGAATTCCACGAGTATAGGCGTTTTATGACCGCTCCTCGTTTTGTTACTATGTGATCAGTAGAATCTTTACTTAGTGAGTTTTACTAACTAAAGTAAACTTAGTAAAGCAAATTCGTTACATTAATCAAAATAAAAATGTCACCATACGTAAATCATATTTTTGTAAGTTCCTCTGGCGACCCTCAAAATACACTCTCGCGACCCTAGTTTGGGTCGCGACCCTGGGTTGCGAACCACTGTATATATATATATATATATATATATATATATATATATATATATATATATATATATATATATATATATATATATAGTTTTTTTTTTCAAAATAAATATCTGAAAGTAAATGAGTGTGTGTGTGTGTGTGTGTGTGTGTGTGTGTGTGTGTGTGTGTGTGTGTGTGTGTGTGTGTGTGTGTGTAACATATAAATTCAGTGGGATAATCAAATTACTCTCTGATATAGCACTGACTGAAAACGCCATCTTAATATCCCGAACAGAATCACACATCACGGAGAATGTTAGAGAGGCGGAATTAAACATGGAAATATTCACTCATTTCAAATCTGATAGATGCAGGCAAAGGAAAACGGGGGACGCCATTACATATGCTAAAAACAAACAAACAGACAAACAAATTCCCTGGCAGCTGAAATGATTTACTTTAAATCTAGTCTGTATACAAAGGCTCATGTTCTTCTTATCCGATCCATTGACATGGTTTACATCAATATTTACAGACACCCAGCATATTCAACGGGTAAGTCCATCGACCCATTAACAAGGATGTAAAGTTTTTGACAATCTAGCTCCACCCATCCATACTATTGTGATCACCGGTGTAGCGTAGAATCGTGCTCCTCGTGAAATCTTACACCAAGCCTACTACACAAACGCCACCAAGGATTCTAGGGAGGATATACGGGTTCAATGGGCAGGCTAGAGGAATTGATTAGGGAACCTCGCTTCCAACTGATGACGCGCGGGTCGCAGGTAGTAAGGGGGTGAGGGATGGGAGGATCCATCAGCGGGGGAGGATGAGCGCCGTTACAAGATTCAAACAGTCAGTCAGTCAGTCACGGGAAGGAGCGCAAGGCACATCATCCATTGCCCGCCTCCGCCTTGGCCACACCACGCTCAGTGCTCACTTGCATCGCCTACGTCAGTCTTGAGACCCCTTCTGCCCTTGGTATAGGACTACCCCTGAGGCCATTGAACATTTCCTGCTTCAATGCCCACGCCTCTTCTCTCAACATACTGCATTACGCTCCTGGCTCTCCGCCCTGGCCATCACAATACTCGACCTGTCCACCCTCTTGGCGGCCTCAGGCGTCCACCTTTCCCTAGCAACCTGCTGTCCTACGCCTTACTTTTGCCTTCTTGAGGAAGACCGGCCAGCTACCATGCCTGTGATACCCACACAGGAGTACCCCAGGACTCATAAGAATCCATAGATTTTCGTGGCCTCTTTTGAATACTTATGAGCCCTGGGGTAGTCCAGTGTGGGTATCACAGTCGTGGTATCTAGCCGGTCTTCTTCAAGAAAGCACAAGTAAGGCGAAGGACAGCAGGTTGCTAGGAAAGGTGGACGCCTGAGGCCGCCAAGAGGATGGGCAGGTCAAATGTTGTGATGGCCAGGGCGGAGAGCCGGGAGCGTAATGTAGTATGTTGAGAGAGGAGGCGTGGCCATTGAAGAAGACAATGTTCCATGGCCTCAGGGGTAGTCCTACACCAAGGGCAGAAGTGTTTACAAGACAGAGGTAGGCGATGCAAGTAAAGAGTATGGTGTGGCCCAGGGGAAGCGGGCAGAAAACGCATATATATATATATATATATATATATATATATATATATATATATATATATATATATATATATATATATATATATATATATATATATATATATATATATATATATATATATATATATATATATATATATATATATATATATATATATATATATATATATATATATATATATATATATATATATATATATATATATATATATATATATATATATATATATATATATATATATATATATATATATATATATATATATATATATATATATATATATATATATATATATATATATATATATATATATATATATATATATATATATATATATATATATATATATATATATATATATATATATATATATATATATATATATATATATATATATATATATATATATATATATATATATATATATATATATATATATATATATATATATATATATATATATATATATATATATATATATATATATATATATATATATATATATATATATATATATATATATATATATATATATATATATATATATATATATATATATATATATATATATATATATATATATATATATATATATATATATATATATATATATATATATATATATATATATATATATATATATATATATATATATATATATATATATATATATATATATATATATATATATATATATATATATATATATATATATATATATATATATATATATATATATATATATATATATATATATATATATATATATATATATATATATATATATATATATATATATATATATATATATATATATATATATATATATATATATATATATATATATATATATATATATATATATATATATATATATATATATATATATATATATATATATATATATATATATATATATATATATATATATATATATATATATATATATATATATATATATATATATATATATATATATATATATATATATATATATATATATATATATATATATATATATATATATATATATATATATATATATATATATATATATATATATATATATATATATATATATATATATATATATATATATATATATATATATATATATATATATATATATATATATATATATATATATATATATATATATATATATATATATATATATATATATATATATATATATATATATATATATATATATATATATATATATATATATATATATATATATATATATATATATATATATATATATATATATATATATATATATATATATATATATATATATATATATATATATATATATATATATATATATATATATATATATATATATATATATATATATATATATATATATATATATATATATATATATATATATATATATATATATATATATATATATATATATATATATATATATATATATATATATATATATATATATATATATATATATATATATATATATATATATATATATATATATCTCTCTCTCTCTCTCTCTCTCTCTCTCTCTCTCTCTCTCTCTATATATATATATATATATATATATATATATATATATATATATATATATATATATATATATATATATATATATATATATATATATATATATATATATATATATATATATATATATATATATATATATATATATATATATATATATATATATATATATATATATATATATATATATATATATATATATATATATATATATATATATATATATATATATATATATATATATATATATATATATATATATATATATATATATATATATATATATATATATATATATATATATATATATATATATATATATATATATATATATATATATATATATATATATATATATATATATATATATATATATATATATATATATATATATATATATATATATATATATATATATATATATATATATATATATATATATATATATATATATATATATATATATATATATATATATATATATATATATATATATATATATATATATATATATATATATATATATATATATATATATATATATATATATATATATATATATATATATATATATATATATATATATATATATATATATATATATATATATATATATATATATATATATATATATATATATATATATATATATATATATATATATATATATATATATATATATATATATATATATATATATATATATATATATATATATATATATATATATATATATATAGTAGTGATGTATCGGAGGTCAAATTTCGTGGCTCCGCGGAGGCGGAGGCGGAGGCGGAGGTCAGTTTCTCAAAAAATGCGGATGCGGATGTAGTTGCGGAGGTTATGGAATAGTTTTTTGCGGAGGCGGAGGCGGAGGCGGAGGTTGTTGCCTACACCTCCGCGGAGGCGGAGGCGGAGGCGGAACAATTTTTTTTTTTTTACCCATTTACAGTACCGGTACTGCGTCGACAATAAACTCCTGTTACTCCTTTCCCTCACTCAAATTTGGGTACAATAGGAGATAGTAATCAAGTTTTGGCAGTGTCAATGTAAAATCTTAATATTCCCGGTGAATTATTCATGGATAACTATAGTAGAGTACTATAGTTACAGGACTGTAATTGTGACTGCAGCAATCGGCTGAAGGCTAGGCTTTTTCTTTTTCATAGACTGTAGAGTACATAGGCCTTCCTCTGTCATTGCTCCACTTTCTAGTGTTTTATTTAGCATACTACTTAATTATTTCTGGCACTGATAATTTTATTTTGTAGCCTATCTCAGCAGTAACTTTGGGGTCACTGGGGTGGCACTGGCGCCAGATAGCGAGACGTGTCAGACGTCTCAGACGATGTCAAAAGTGTTTTATCATTCAGGTATAATCAGGATCTAATGCTAAATCTTTAAAATAAAAAAAAATGAATTCATAATGGATAGAAATATTCAACTTAGTATCTATAACTTAATAATTCGGATGCAGCAACCAATGAAAAGAGGAATCATACGTCTGGCAGTGTGCGAGATTAGCTGTGGTTGGGGTGCATGAGATGAGAGCCGTATACGCGTATGTTTCACGTTCAGACGCGGTCAGAGAGGCCATATGTGCGTACTGCGTACTACAGTTGCATGTTACTGTTACGCCGTAATGAAACAAACATCTTACTATATTTTGGGGTGCAACTGTGTGCCGAAAAATACAGGTACCGGTAAACATCCGCGCCTCCGCAGTTTTAAATTGCGGAGGCGGAGGCGGAGGCGGAGGTCTCATTTTCTGAAAATGCGGAGGCGGAGGCGGAGGCGGAGGTCTCATTATCTGAAAATGCGGAGGCGGAGGCGGAGGCGGAGGTTAATAAAACGCGGAGGATCCGCGGAGGCGGAGGCGGAGGCGGATATCCGATACATCACTAATATATATATATATATATATATATATATATATATATATATATATATATATATATATATATATATATATATATATATATATATATATATATATATATATATATATATATATATATATATATATATATATATATATATATATATATATATATATATATATATATAGAGAGAGAGAGAGAGAGAGAGAGAGAGAGAGAGAGAGAGAGAGAGAGAGAGAGAGAGAGAGAGATTTCATATTTCCTTTTCAGCATTGAAATTTTACTATTGAAATCAATATGATATTCATATATTGATATTGTATAGTAGAGTTTACAAATGTTAGAGACCTCAAGGTAGTTGTGGTGGTGGTGGTGGTCGCAATGACAGTGATGACAATCAGGTACTTGTATTATTAGGTGGTGACAATTCATATTCTTTGCCTTTTGATGTATTTAGTAAACTTAAGTATTCATTTCATGGTGTCATTGCGGATACACATACCTTGGAAAGTGTTGATCCTGAACAGGTCAGTAGGACTAACTTTATACCTGATTTTACTTATTATATACAAAGTGAATTTGATCATTTGTTAAACACTGGTTTTATGCCAATGCTTCTTATGTATAATATCACAAATGTACCTAATAACCTAGACAAATTTCTCACATATAATGGGTTACTTACTTAAAAAAAATCCAGTTGAATTCTTGGCTTTCTATGAAACCAGACTATCCAACAGCACTGAGCATCTGTATAGCATCAAAGGTTACAAGCTACTCACAAACAACAGGAATCATAATGGAGCCGGAGTATGTTTATGTGTTAAAGATACTATTTCATGCAATATTGTAAGTGAGTTAACTATTATGGAGAATGATCTCGAGTCTTTGTTTCTTAACCCGTGTTACCTAAAGAAAAACATACTGATTGGGGTAATTTATCGTAGACCTAATGGAAACATCTGTTCTTTTCTCAGTAAACTAGAGATCATTCTCAATAATATATCTACTTCAGGAAAAACTTGTTTAATTATGGGTGATTTTAATATTAACGTGTTGATTAACTCTAACAAAAAAACAAAAATCTATATTGATCTTTTCTCCAGTTATGGTTACTATTAATTAATAAACTTACTAGAGTCAATACACACAGCGCAACAGTCATCGACCACATCTGGAGCAATAATAACATTGATTTATTAAACAGAGGTGTGACATCTCTGATCATTTTGCCAAACATGATAAAGACATTTGTTTTTCTTATAGGAACTATAAGAGTATGGATGAAACACGCCTGTGTAATGCAATGCAAGTAGCCTTTGAGAGTTTCACTATAATTGACAATGTTAACGATTCATACAACTCCTTTTCCAACACCCTGATTAGCATTATTAACGATCTTGCTCCTATTAAAAATATCCGAAGCAAACAAAAAAGAGTAAATAATCCATGAGTCACTGAAGAATTATTAGAACTTATAAAAGAAAGACATAGACTTTATAAA
>NC_059256.1:13080265-13087765 GCF_017591435.1 Portunus trituberculatus | reverse complement strand
GAGATGTCCGAAATGCACCCGTAGCCAAGCGGACCCCAGCATGGTGTACGGGGTCAAGCGTGCGTAGGCGTGCATCCGTTGCGGATGAATAGATCTCACAGCCGTACTCCAGCTTTGGAAGTATAAGTGTACGGTGAAGAAGCAGCAAAGTGTCCCTGTCCGCACCCCAAGAGGTGTGACTTAAAACGCGAAGAAGGGATAGTGCCGTCCTGCAAGACGCTTTGAGAGAACGGAAATGTGGAACCCAAGTAAGACGGCTGTCAAACAATAGGCCAAGATATCGAGTGGCCTCCACACACGAGATGCGTCTATTGGCTAAATATAAATCGGGATCTGGATGGACACCACGATTTCGACAAAAATGCATAGACACGGTCTTTGAGGTGGAGAATCGAAAACCGTTTATGTTGGCCCAACTGGACACCCGATTTATTGCCAGTTGGAGCTTTCGCTCAATCAGTGACATCCTAGCAGCAGCAAAAGAGATGCACAAGTCGTCCACATATAAAGAGCTGTGAATGCCATCCGGTAGAATATCTATAACACTATTCATTGCAACTGCGAATAGCGTAACACTAAGAATACTTCCCTGTGGGACACCGTCATTTAAAGCAGTAGCATCGGATAGAACACTTCCCACACGAACTCGTAAAAGACGTCTGGATAAAAATTGCTGGATAAAAATAGGAAGGTGGCCACGGAAACCAAAATTAAACAAGGAACGTAAAATCCCATGACACCAAGCTGTGTCATAGCCCTTCTCCAGGTCAAAAAATACAGTAACCTGGTGGTGGTGATAAGCGAAGGCCTCACAAATAGAAGACTCTAGGGATAAAAGAGCATCCGTAGTAGACCTCATTTTTCGGAAGCCGTACTGTACCGATGACAAGTACTTCCCTCTCCAAGTACCACATGAGTCTTACATTTACCATCTTTTCTAACACTTTACAAATACAAGACGTCAAAGATATAGGACGGTAATTCGTAGCCTGGAGATGATCTTTCCCAGGCTTCGGAAATGGGAGAACCACTGCCACAGCCCAAGAAGTAGGAAAGTCACCGGTATGCCAAATCATATTATAAAGATTTAATAAAAAGTTAAAAGCACTGTCAGACATGTGGCGCAAGAAGGCATAAGGAATATCATCTGGGCCAGGAGAAGAGTCATGACACTGGGACAAAGCAGTCCGCAACTCGGAGGCAGAGAAGGGGACATTATAAGAGTCCTCCTGTGGAAGAAAAATTTATGCCGAGAGATTCCATTCTCTGGCGGTGACGTGCGCCTGGGGCTGCAGGATGCCTCCGGGAAACACTGGCAAAGTGCTCCGCGAAGAGGTCGGCGACAGTCCTAGGGTCTGCCACCGTTCGCCCAGCAGACAACAAAACTGGTGGGGAGGAGCAGAATACTTCCCAGCAATTCGGCGGACTTTGTTAAAGACATCCGTAAGAGGTGTGGGCATTAATGGAAGACACATAAGCTTTCCAAGAGGCTCTTTGTGCCTCTTTCAAAACGCGGCGGGCCGAGCTCGGCAGCGCCGAAAAGCTTCCAGGCACTGCGGGTCCCCACGATGTCGCCGGAGACGAGAGAAAGCTGCCCGTTTCTCTTTCACCGCTGCAGTGCATGCTGCGTTCCACCAAGGAACGGGACGCTTAGTAAAGCGACCTGACGTCCTAGGGATTGTCTGAAGCGCTAAAGAAATTAAAAATCGGTAAAATAATCAACAGCCTCAGCACAAGTAGAAAAGTCAGCCAGCGGACGGATAAAAGAGCTAAGGTCTGTGAATCGACGCCAATCTGCCTTGTCTAAAACCCAGCGTGGGGCCGGGACTGTGGCTCAGAGTTCACAGATTCCAATAAAATCGGAAAGTGGTCACTACCGTGTAAATCCAGTAGGACTCGCCAATTAAAATCAAGGAAAGAATTAGATGTACAAAGAGAAAGATCGATAGCTGTAAAAGTCCCAGTAGGACTGTGGAAATGTGTAACATCCCCAAAATTTAAAATCTCCAATCCCTCATCCTCAATAAAAGAACCGATTAAAACCCCACGAGGATTACTAGCACCTTCATCCCACCAAAGCATCCCAGCCTGGACACCCAACCATCCAGCACAGGACAGCCCCTATTGGGCGATCCCTTCACCGGATGGCTCCGCTGGTCCACTGGCAGCCTACGTAGGAACCATTTAGTTTGGCCCCTCACTGGCGACCTTACTAGCATGGGTAGCCCTCTCCCCCTCGAAAGGGTAGAGCAGGGGCCTGAGCCCCCTCTAGCCTCGCTCGCCAGGTCACAGGGGCACGCAAGCCCCCCCACCACGACAAGGCGGTTCCCATCTGGGGGGGAAGAAAACAGGGAAAGGTTCCATACTCAACGGAGGAAAGAAATGACTATGGCATCTCTGAATGACATTGAAAAAAAAAAATTTTCAGTCAGAATATGTAGCTTCTAAAATCAGGGATGCTCTTGATATGACTGAAGATGAACCTGTGACAGTATCACAGTTCTTAAATCTAAGAGACATTATGATTACTGTAATGGCAATCACGTCGTTACGACGACTTATGAAATTTGCTGAATTCAGATTATTTGAAGTAGCAGAAAAAGAAGAGAGGTTGGACCGTGAAACTAAACAATTCCAGTGCTGGGTAATTAGAATATCGAGACATAAGACAGCAGCACAAGGGCCTTCACTGATATTTTTATCAGAAACTGAAAGTAAAGCATTTGATGCTTATTTGAAATACTACAGGCCTGCACTGAGCCTGACTGTTATGTTTTCCAAAACAGATACACAGAGAGTGCGCAATCCTGTTGTACAAAAATGAGCTACTCCTCTTTATCAAAAGCAGTGTCTGAAACAGGAAAAAAAAAACTGAAGTCTTAACATCAATAACTTCCAGAATTCTTAGAAGGAGCCAGATAACTGCACTATGGGAGAAAGATATGGACCCTGGATGGAGGGCCAAAATTACAGAACAGTGTTGTCATTCTCTTCAGACTGCAAGAAGGTATTATTAATTTACTTCTAAGGTAGCGACAGGCAAAGAAGTGGTAGATACACTGAGAAGAATGAGGAGTGAAGGACTAACTTCTGGAATGTCACAAGATTCCACAGAATTAAGTGCAGCTGCCCATACTCTTGAGCCGTGAGTTTTATTTTGAAACAAAGTTTTCATTATGGTTGACTATATTATTTATAGTATATAATGCTTGTAAATTCATTACTGTGATTAAAATTTGCAATGTTCCATTTCAGCTCAAGTGCAGTTGAAATATCACAGACTCAGGAAGAAGATCCAGGAGGATCGCAAGAGCCTTCTGTTATTCAGTGAGTAACATTCATATAAGGCTGGTATTACACACATATATTTATTCACGTTCAAATGATTACGTAAAACAAACCATTTCAGAACGGAGGATCCTGATGATCCACCTGTCAACACAGGAGAGGGTGAGAGAGACACCCAAGAGGAAGCACAGGAGGTCACATTACCAAGTGTCTATTCTCACCAACAGTTAGTATCAGTTCTTTAAGATGCCATGCAATACAGTTAGGTTCAGTGAGTAACATTCATATAAGGCTGGTATTACACACATATTTATTCACGTTCAAATGATTACGTAAAACAAACCATTTCAGAACGGAGGATCCTGATGATCCACCTGTCAACACCGGAGAGGGTGAGAGAGACACCCAAGAGGAAGCACAGGAGGTCACATTACCCAGTGTCTCTTCTCACCAACAGTTAGTATCCATTCTTTAAGATGCCATGGAATGCAGTTATGTTTTACCATAACATGAAACTGATTTAAACGTTTCTTTTCCAGGAGTCATGCCCCCATGGAAGAAAACGTCAGGCCACCCAGCATCCGTTCCAATGAACCGTTAGTAGCAGGTCTTTAAGTTGGTATGTAACGCATTTATGTTTTAACGTCACATAAAATTAATTGACATGTATCTTCTTCAGGAGTGAAGTCAACGCTTGCTACGGTCCCAGATGACCTAAGCATCGGGACGACAGCGACTGTTAAGGAGGAATCACCTGAGATTCAGTGGAAGAAAATTCCCATTGATTCAACCCATTTTCACAATGATGTCAAGACACTCATAGCAAAGCATAATAAAAGCAAAGACCCTAAGATATATATCGTCTTTTGGAGAGATCAAAATAAATCCCATATATGAGCATTTCACTAATATGCAAATAAGAGACCGATACAAGTATATCAATAGATCAATGAAGGATATGAAGAAATAAAGCATGGATGAGATACAGCATAGGGTCATAGTGTTAAGTTTAACCTTACATCGATTGTAACCAAAATTGGAATATAACCTTTAGGACCCAAATAGCGTTTACATGAATAATATGGGATTTCTATCTCCAAAACTAAGGAAGTGGCCCATTTCTAAGTAGCCTTATTTACGAGACTACACTTGCGCAATTCCAGAACGCCATCTTTATGAACCGATTTTCATGGGACATGTGTCATTCGATAGAACTCGTCGAGATCTATCACATATCTGAATTCGAGAAAAAGGCCTCGAATTGGGAGCACATATGCAAGAAAGTTTTAATAAACTTACTAAGACTTATTGAGAGAAACGACAAAATTCGAACTTACCCCCTTGTACCCATACTAAAAGCGCTACAGACAAACGAAAAACACCATTGTGTTCGCCAGAACGAACTTTATCTGCACATTGAGTTTGGTGGGTCTGACTTTTAAACTTTTCTTTAAAAAAAATATTTTCCACTTTTTGATTGACGTTGACCAGAAATTGACGGGGGCGACTGCGTCCAAACGGCTTTTTACTCACGTTCGAGGACCTAAAAAAAGAAAAGTTTAACTGCTTCTCTATTACTTGGTTGCATTTTAATGCTTCGAAATTGAAAAAAAAAAAATTCGTTTTTTTTTTTTTTACCGGAAATAAATTCATTTTGGTATCGTTAGAAAGCTTATATAAAGAGTGGATTTGTTTTTGGTTTTACTTTGTCTCTAATTGAAATACTTTTTTGTTATGAATTTTTTTTTTGTGGTTCAAATGAGACTACCCTTTTTGGGTAAAGGACCAATTTTGACCAATGTTTTTGGACCCTCCTCCAGTACACATTTATCAACCGATTTATATATGGTTTAAGTGTCATTGGAAAGGAAATTTATTCTAGTTTCAGAAAAAAAACCTATTGAGCGTTGGTGTAGCCCTAACGGTTGGGAGTTATAGATAGGTCAAAATGTAAACTTTGTGAAAAACGTGTACCTTAGGGATGTAGATAACTACGGAAATACCATATTTATGCTCATACAAAAAAAAAAAAAAAAAAAAAACTTTTCGTTTTAAAATAAAATCTCTTCGCTAAACATAAGGTTAGTAAGTGAAAAAGGAAGCTTTTCGCATTCTATAGCCATTCTTCTATCTTGAATAATAAAGCTATTGCAAAAAAACATGTTTTTACACAATATCTCAAAAACTATGCATTTTATCGAAAAATTTTCATTAATAAAACTAGTATTATTTTCACGTTTTACATCATATTTTCTACCGCCCTTTTTTTACAAACAATATTTAAAGTTATTTGCCTCGCGCATGCGCAGTACAAATGACATGCGCACAGTTCTCCTACAGGAGAGATTGGTCATGTGCATCCTTTTGTGCAATTTTTTTTTCCTACGTCAAATACTTTTTTTTTATATTGATTTTCAATTTTTTTTCAATTTTTTTTCCAAATTTTTTTTCCCGCCAAAAGTTTTTCAGATAATCCATTTTTAGAAATTTTTAAGAATAGTCCTTAACATAGGCTCTAACATATTGGCAGGTCAAATCCCTATCACATTTATTTTTTTCTACAGATTTTTTCAGTTGAATATTTTTTTCATTAAAAAAAAAAAAAAAAAAACTTGAGCATTGACGGTATACCCCAATAAAAAAAAAAAACATAACAAGGGTATATATGAGTAAAAATTACAAGTCCGTACATCTTATAGTATTAGTGTCATAATTTCTTTTACTACTTTTCGGAGATTTTTATTTTTTCTTAGCAACATCAAAAAGCACCGCACAATTGGTCATGAAAGCAAAAAAATGGCCATTTTTTTTTCTTTCTTTTAATGCAAAGTTCAAATCAAAACGTTTCTTAGTTTTCTTTTGGCGAATATTTCTTTTCAAAAATATTGATTTTTTGTAACTTAACCTTTCAACAGTAAATAAAGGTTTTCCTTCAATATCTCGAAAACTAAGTGTCTTATCAAAAAAACTTTTTCAGTAACACTATCATTATTTTTGCGTTCTACACTAGTATCTGGTCACGTTTTATCTATTACTCCAACATTGCGGAAAGTTTAATTGCGCATGCGCAATAGAAAACACAGAGAGACGCAATTGACAGCATTAAAAGGACCTTTGGATGGTACATCTTTCTGCATATTTTTATTACTTTACGATGGTAAGTTTTTTTTTAACAAATATTTTATTTTTTTTAAGATATTTAAACAATTTTCCGAAAGCACCTATATACACTCTTTGATCAATAAATATCACAAGTGTTTACGCTCTATAGTTTTTGTTCAATGGTGGATTTTGTGTTTTTTTCAGTTTTTGCCAGTGCCCATGCGCAGTAGCGGGAGCAGACACAAGAAATGTCCACCGTCAGAAAGGACTTTATACGCCACATCTATTTGCAAAAGTGTTTTGAATTACGCCGGTAAGTTTTTTTTTTACAAATATATTTAATTAAAAAAAACTGGAGCCAATCAGGGAGAGGAGTTGGGATGACATAGGCAAGCCACGCTTGTCCCACGGCCATTTTAGTTCTCACCTTTGCTCTGTGAGGAACCGGCTATCTTTGTGCTCCATATCCATTCCTGAGGAACCGTCTACTATTTAAGTTTAGTTCGTTGCTAGTATATTGGTGAATTTTGTTAAATGCTTGGATAGTGATTTATTTATTTTAATGCTACGATGATGATTTTTTTTTTCAGTGTTACTCTGGTGATTAATTTATTTTAGTGCTAGGTTGCTGATAAATCTATTTCAATGCTAGGCTGCTTATTAATTTACTTCAATGCTAGGATGCTCATTTATTTACTTCAGAACTAGGCTGCTGATTAATATATTTCAATGCAAGGCTGCTGATTAATTTATTTCATTGCTAGGATACTGGTTAATATATTTCATTGCTAGGCTGCTGATTAATTTATTTTATGCTAGGATACTGGTTAATATATTTCAATGCTAGACTGCTGATTAATTTATTTCATTGCTAGGCTGCTGATTAATTTATTTCCATGCTAGGATGGTGATTAATTTACTTCAATGCTAGGCTGCTGATTAGATTTTTTTAATGTTAGGATGCTCATTAATCTATTTCAATGCTAGGCTGCTGATTAATTTATTTCAATGCTAGGATGATGATTAATTTATTTCAATGCTAGGATGATGATTAATTTATTTCTATACTAGGATACTGGTTAACATATTTCAATGCTAGGCTCCTGATTA
>NC_059256.1:13071664-13079765 GCF_017591435.1 Portunus trituberculatus | reverse complement strand
TTGCCCCAGTTTGATTTCGCCCCGGCGCCAGGACGCTGTCTCTTGCCGGCCGATCCCGTAGCTTGCTCGCTACGGTGTTGGGATTTTCTCCCGCACGTTTCTCCCCGTCACCCGGGTCTGATGACATTTGAGTGAACATTGATCCGTTCACGGTTGCCGCCGATCGCTTTGTTGCCCCAGTTTGATTTCGCCCCGGCGCCAGGACGCTGTCTCTTGCCGGCCGATCCCGTAGCTTGCTCGCTACGGTGTTGGGATTTTCTCCCGCACGTTTCTCCCCGTCACCCGGGTCTGATGACATTTGAGTGAACATTGATCCGTTCACGGTGTCTCCCGGCTGCGGCACCGGCACAGGAGTGTGGCAATGCGTCTTCTCCTTACCTGGACGCAGTTTCAAGGGCGGCGAGAAAATTCCCAGGCACTTGTGGGCTAAACAAAATTTTAACAAAAAACTTTTTTATTTTTGAGAAATTTGCCTCCAAATTTGGCATGCAGCCTTCCTCTGACACGGAACGGATCGTGTCAGAGTGTCATCGCAATAGCTACGGGGAAAGGGGTGGTTGAGATTTCCCCGGGCTGGGAGCGCGGGAGAGGAGTGCCGCCGATCACAGCATAGCTTGTTGCCCCAGTTTAGATTTCGCTCCCGGCGCCAGGACGCTGTCTCTTGCCGGCCGATCCCGTAGCTTGCTCGCTACGGTGTTGGGATTTTCTCCCGCACGTTTCTCCCCGTCACCCGGGTCTGATGACATTTGAGTGAACATTGATCCGTTCACGGTGTCTCCCGGGCTGCGGCACCGGCACAGGAGTGTGGCAATGCGTCTTCTCCTTACCTGGACGCAGTTTCAAGGGCGGCGAGAAAATTCCCAGGCACTTGTGGGCTAAACAAAATTTTAACAAAAAACTTTTTTATTTTTGAGAAATTTGCCTCCAAATTTGGCATGTAGCTTTGGTATGGCGTGAACGCGGCGGCATCGCCCGGTCAGGATCGGCCCCGGCACGCGCCTCCGAAGAGACACGCGCCTTTCACTTTCATTGCGCCTTTGGTTTAGTGCGCCCAATGACTCGCACACATGTTAGACTCCTTGGTCCGTGTTTCAAGACGGGTCGGTGGGTCACCGACCTTTGCACGCCGCGAGAGGAAAGCTTGCGCCGCCCTCTGCTGCACGACCGTCGCAGGGCAGCCAGGACACCGGAGGTTTCCTTCGAAGGCGCAACGAGGCGCACAACGTCGGGGTACCAGTCCGCCCGGGCCTTCGACGTCCCCAGCAACGGGTCGCGGCGACCACATCACGAGGGGAAATACGCCCGCCGGCGCCGGCTCGAGTGCGGGCACGCCCAGATTTCCTGGGTCGCATCTGCGAATCCCGCACCCGGCCGACCTGGGCCGACGAGCTGAATCCTCGGTTCGACCTTCGAGGTCCCACCCGTTTGGCTCTTAACGGTTTCACGTACTCTTGAACTCTCTTCAAAGTTCTTTTCAACTTTCCTCACGGTACTTGTTCGCTATCGGTCTCGTGGTCATATTTAGCCTTAGATGGAGTTTACCACCTGCTTAGGGCTGCATTATCAAGCAACCCGACTCTACGGAGAGGCCCTTTCCGACAATCTCGTGTACCGCGGGCGCCGCCACACGGGCCTGTCACCTCCACGGGCAGTGGCCGCTTTCAAGCATAACTTAGGCGGTGAGAGACTGCGTGCCGGACCCTCCGAACGTAACACCCTGGCGCCGGGTCACGACGCCAGGTTATGCGCTGGGCTCTTCCCGGTTCAGTCGCCCTTACTAAGGGAATCCCTGTTGGTTTCTTTTCCTCCGCTTATTAATATGCTTAAATTTGGCGGGTACTCTACCCTAACACGAGGTCGACATTGAGCCGCACCGTCAAGCCGCTCAGTCAAGCTTTTCACAGTGCTTTTACAACTCTCTCGTCGGCCGACAGCAGGGGAAAGAAGCGATACGCGTACTCTAACCCCGTAGTCGACGCGACAAGATTCGAAAAAAGTTTTGGCTCCACTCAACGTTCTCGATCCCTTCCTTCCAGCTTTATAGAGTAGGTGCGAGCCGCAGTACAGAACAAACAGTCCGACCCGGTCGCCCTCCTCAACCAGCTTTAATCATAGGAGGTTGGGAGCCGAGACCGCAGGCAAAACTCGTAATGAGCTAGCTAGCTAGTTCATCCGAGTAATGCCTGTCATCGGCACGTGACAGCAACACGCACACGCGTTGCGCCATCGATGCCTTAGGTCTTAAGGGAACGCCACAAAGGCGAAAACTCCCCAATGCGGTCAAAGCCAGACCAACGCAAGCACTCTGAAAGATGCCATGATGCATTCACCCACGGGACCGCTTCCGTTAGGATTTGGTCCCGCTTTATAAGGGTGCCCCATTTCATTGTACTACAAACGCGCGTGAGGGTGTGAAGCCCTTTCGGCGCGAATGTGGTTTGAAAGAGTAGTAGTAGTAACTTGCGCGGCTGGACAATGCCGATGCATGTGATATGATATCCGACCTCGTAGGAGTGACGGCAGCACATGAGAGTGCCGCCGCCGCAATGTGCGTTCGACTTGTCGATGTATCTGGTATTCTTGCGATTCACATACCGACACGCAGCTTGCTGCGGTCTTCATCGACCCACGAGCCGAGTGATCCACCGTTAAGAGTTGTGATAGTATGTTTGGAATTACGTCGGAACTAGGCCGACTTTTATCAGACTTCCACCGCCTCTGCCTCAGGAGACTTGTGGGAAGACGTAGTGATCTGGGTTTTAAATGGGTAGTAGTAGTATTGAGTACACGGGTAGTGTACGGTTTAATGATACCCACTGGGACGACCGAACGCAGCATGTGAGCAGCTAGCAGTCAGTGCTGCCGCAGTCACTCACTTCTGCGCTCCATCGCCATGGTATCCCAGGGTAATAAGGTAGTAAGTTCAGCATACGTAGTAGTAGTATAGTAGGTGTTGGTCTACCGCTCAAACAATCCTTGCACGAAGGCAGTAATACCGCGCGGGCCTGGCATCCAAGAGCGCCAGTCCGAAGGCCTCACTAAATCATTCAATCGGTAGTAGCGACGGGCGGTGTGTACAAAGGGCAGGGACGTAATCAACGCAAGCTCATGACTTGCGCTTACTGGGAATTCCTCGTTCATGGGAGACAATTGCAAACCCCAATCCCTATCATGAAAGGATTTCAACGGGTTACCCGCTCCTCTCGGAGGGGGAGGACACGTTGATCCCTTCAGTGTAGCGCGCGTGCGGCCCAGAACATCTAAGGGCACCACAGACCTGTTATTGCTCAATCTTGTGCGGCTAGAATTGCCGCTTATCCTCTAAGAAGAAGCTGCGAACTGGACACCAATTGCTGGAGATCCGTCGACTAGTTAGTAGGCCAGAGTCTCGTTCGTTATCGGAATTAACCAGACAAATCGCTCCACCAACTAAGAACGGCCATGCACCACCACCCACCGAATCGAGAAAGAGCTCTCAATCTGTCAATCCTTCCGGTGTCTGGGCCTGGTGAGGTTCCTCGTGTTGAGTCAATTGCCGCAGGCTCCACTCCTGGTGGTGCCCTTCCGTCAATTCCTTTAAGTTTCAGCTTTGCAACCATACTTCCCCCGGAACCCAAAGACTTTGGTTTCCCGGAAGCTGCCCGCCGGGTCATGGGAATAACGCCGGCGGATCGCTGGTCAGCATCGTTTATGGTTAGAACTAGGGCGGTATCTGATCGCCTTCGAACCTCTAACTTTCGTTCTTGATTAATGAAAACATCCTTGGCAAATGCTTTCGCAGTAGTTCGTCTTGCGACGGTCCAAGAATTTCACCTCTAGCGTCGCAATACGAATGCCCCGCCTGTTCCTATTAGTCATTACCTCGGGTTCAGAAAACCAACAAAATAGAACCGAGGTCCTATTCCACTATTCCATGCATAGGCATTCAGGCCGTCAATGTAGCCTGCTTTGAGCACTCTAATTTTTTCAGTAAACTCTGCCGGCCACGCGGGACACTCGATGAAGAGCACCCCGTGCGAGCCAGCGGGCGGTTAAAAACTGTTCGGAGCGTGACAGTGTGCACCGGGCGGTGAACCGTCAGTCCAGAACTGAAATCCAACTACGAGCTTTTTAACCGCAACAACTTTAATATACGCTATTGGAGCTGGAATTACCGCGGCTGCTGGCACCAGACTTGCCCTCCAATAGATCCTCGTTAAAGGATTTAAAGTGTACTCATTCCGATTGCGAGGCCTCGGATGAGTCTCGCATCGTTATTTTTCGTCACTACCTCCCCGTGCCGGGAGTGGGTAATTGCGTGCCTGCTGCCTTCCTTAGATGTGGTAGCCGTTTCTCAGGCTCCCTCTCCGGAATCGAACCCTGATTCCCTGTTACCTGTTATAGCCATTGTAGGCGTATAACCTACAATCGAAAGCTGATAAGGCAGACACTTGAAAGAGGCGGCGCCGGTGCGGAGACCGTGCCCTCAGCTCAAAGTTATTCAGATTGGGGTGACGGACCGAGGCCCGACCGGTTTTGAACTAATAAGCGCTCTTCCCTTGCGGTCAGAGACGTGGTGCATGTATTAGCTCTAGAATTACCACAGTTATCCAAGTAAGTGTGGGTACAGATCCAATGAATCATAGCTGATTTAATGAGCCATTCGCGGTTTCGCCTTAACTCGGCTTGTACTTAGACATGCATGGCTTAATCTTTGAGACAAGCATATGACTACTGGCAGGATCAACCAGGTAGCAAAATGTGATGATGAAGGCACTGTAACAAGAAGAGTCGCACATCAAACATCAAACCCTCCTCCTTCTCAATACTCCAGAGCAGCTCTACTGCTGCCCTCCATACACGTCAATGCGTGTATGCTTGATTGACACTTGCCCTCTTTATTTCTCTCTCTCTCTGACACCTTGCCTCTTTCTTTCTCTCTCGAGTTTTACTCTCTCGCATCATGGGGTGAAGTCTCAGCGGTTCACAGTATGGATGCTGCTCTGCCGCCCACTATAACCCTCAGCATAATAAGTAGTAAACTCTTGTAATAATAGTAGTAGGAAGGTAAACGCCCGACGCTGTGTCGCGAGGCTCCCTTTGCATAACAGCAGCAGCTGGGTGGGGTTGCCAAGGCCACACACAATAGGCTCCACCACCACCCTAATGAGGCATTGACGGAAGGTGCTTAATCTGACACCTTCCATGTGAACATCAGTTGGACATGGGTTAGTCGCTCCTAAGCCCAAGGCTAAAGCCTTATCCCACGTTAGAGGCAACGGCCAAGCGAGTTTTGCTGCCCTGTCGGTCGTCGTGAAGGTGGTGAATGTGATGGGGCTTGGCTCGGTTGCGAGGTTGGTTATCCACCGTTTCGTTCGTGCTCTTCAGCTGCGGCTGAGAGGCGGCGGCAGTGTCAATAGCCTCCTCCCTCCATTTACCTTGCTTCCTGAACTGCAGTAGGCACCTCACGCACATCAAGACCTCTCATTAATGGGCAGCACAGAGAGAGGACGAGATTTTCCTCAGTTGCTGGTTGGGAGTTAGTGGCGAAAGGGAATACGGTACTTATTCCGTAACCAGGCCTGGATGCCAACCTCGGGACCAGCTCAATCTTGGGCTGTGTCCCTTGGTGCAGGAACCCGGTAACGGGAACCAACTCGCGTCCATCGGCGGTGGTCCGGGGAAGAGTTTTCTTTTCTGTTTAAGGCGCCGTGACCCTAGAAGCCACTCGCAGAGCGAAAGGGTGTTGGTAACACGGTCTGCCGTAGAGCGCCGCGGTTCTTGCGGCGTCCCGCGTACCACTGCCGGTCCGTGAAACATGCGAGGCAGGTAACTGCATGGGGCGAACCGCGAGGGTCAGCTGCTGCTTGTTTCCCGCTTCGCGGCGGTGTTACTCGCACGCACGCGGCCTGCGCGAGACACCCCAGTTTCGGGCCTGTGCGTACCCATATCCGCAGCCGGTCTCCAAGGTAAGAAGCCTCTGGTCGATAGACTAATGTAGGTAAGGGAAGTCGGCAAATTAGATCCGTAACTTCGGGATAAGGATTGGCTCTGAGGATCGGGCCAGTCGGGCCTGTGCGGGAAGCGGGCCTGGGTTCGGGCGCTGGACTGGGCTTAGAGGTTACGAGTTGTGCGCTGTTGGGTGTCACCGCGTACCTTCTCTCCCTCCCGTGCCACCGATGTCCGCCCACTCGCGACGGTGCCTCCTCTACTCATGTAAGGTTAAACTTAACACTATGACCCTATGCTGTATCTCATCCATGCTTTATTTCTTCATATCCTTCATTGATCTATTGATATACTTGTATCGGTGTCTTATTTGCATATGAGTGAAATGCTCATATATGGGATTTATTTTAATCAACTCCGCCCTGATTTCTCTCCAAAAGACGATATATTTCTTAAGGTCTTTGCTCTTATTATGCTTTGCTATGAGTGTCTTGACATCATTGTGAAAATGGGTAGAATCAATGGGAATTTTCTTCCACTGAATTTCAGGTGATTCCTCCTTAACATTCGCTGTCGTCCCGATGCTTAGGTCATTTGGGACCGTAGCAAGCGTTGACTTCACTCCTGAAGAAGATACATGTCAATTAATTTTATGTGACGTTACAACATAAATGCGTTATATAACAACTTAAAGACCTGCTACTAACGGTTCATTGGAACGGATGCTGGGTGGCCTGACGTTTTCTTCCATGGGGGCATGACTCCTGGAAAAGAAACGTTTAAATCAGTTTCATGTTATGGTAAAACATAACTGCATTCCATGGCGTCTTAAAGAATGGATACTAACTGTTGGTGAGGAGAGACACTGAGTAATGTGACCTCCTGTGCTTCCTCTTGGGTGTCTCTCTCACCCTCTCAGGTGTTGACAGGTGGATCATCAGGATCCTCCGTTCTCAAATGGTTTGTTTTCCGTAATCATTTGAACGTGAATAAATATGCGTGTAATACCAGCCTTATATGAATGTTACTCACTGAACCTAACTGTATTGCATGGCATCTTAAAGAACTGATACTAACTGTTGGTGAGAATAGACACTTGGTAATGTGACCTCCTGTGCTTCCTCTCGGGTGTCTCTCTCACCCTCTCCTGTGTTGACAGGTGGATCATCAGGATCCTCCGTTCTGAAATGGTTTGTTTTACGTAATCATTTGAACGTGAATAAATATATGTGTGTAATACCAGCCTTATATGAATGTTACTCACTGAATAACAGAAGGCTCTTGCGATCCTCCTGGATCTTCTTCCTGAGTCTGTGATATTTCAACTGCACTTGAGCTGAAATGGAACATTGCAAATTTTAATCACAGTAATGAATTTACATGCATTATATACTATAAATTATATAGTCAACCATAATGAAAACTTTGTTTCAAAATAAAACTCATGGCTCAAGAGTATGGGCAGCTGCACTTAATTCTGTGGAATCTTGTGACGTCCCAGAAGTTAATCCTTCACTCCTCATTCTTCTCAGTGTATCTACCACTTCTTTGCCTGTCGCTACCTAAGAAGTAAATTCATAATACCTTCTTGCAGTCTGAAGAGAGTGGCAACACTGTTCTGCAATTTTGGACCTCCATTCAGGGTCCATATCTTTCTCCCATAGTGCAGTTATCTGGCTCCTTCTAAGAATTCTGGAGGTTATTGATGTTAAGACTTCAGTTTTTTTTTGTTCCTGTCTTAGACACTGCTTTTGATAAAGAGGAGTAGCTCATTTTTTGTACAACAGGATTGCGCACTCTCTGTGTATCTGTTTCGGAAAACATAACAGTCAGGCTCAGTGCAGGCCTGTAGTATTTCAAATAAGCATCAAATGCTTTACTTTCAGTTTCTGATAAAAATATCAGTGAAGGCCCTTGTGCTGCTGTCTTATGTCTCGATATTCTAATTACCCAGCACTGGAATTGTTTAGTTTCACGGTCCAACCTCTCTTCTTTTTCTGCTACTTCAAATAATCTGAATTCAGCAAATTTCATAAGTCGTCGTAACGACGTGATTGCCATTACAGTAATCATAATGTCTCTTAGATTTAAGAACTGTGATACTGTCACAGGTTCATCTTCAGTCATATCAAGAGCATCCCTGATTTTAGAAGCTATATATTCTGACTGAAAA
>NC_059256.1:13057184-13071164 GCF_017591435.1 Portunus trituberculatus | reverse complement strand
ACCCAAAATGGCATTCAAATCATACCATAGGTTATAGGTGCACATTTTTGTGCTACCTAGATTATAGGTAAACCGGTGAAAAAATCCGGTTTTTCAATTTTTAAAAATCAGGAAATGGTTTTATAGATTTTTCCTTATTGTTTGTAACTGCAATACACACATCATATCTGAGTTTCAGATAAAAATCTTCAATAGGTTCCGAATAATTGGTGAGGAAAAATTCATTTCAAATCAATTCCAAAGATGTTCACTGATCAGAATGATCCTAGAACATCATTCGCTGGTACCCATACTTTTCAGCGAAAATGGCCGGAATACATGCATGTTGTAGAGCAGGAGCTTTTTCACAACTTGGCTATTTCGGTTTTGCTCTAGAGGGATTAGTTTTGGAGTAATCCCCAAAATAATACCAGGGTAAAATGGAGCAATACCGGACACGGCACTTTTGCGTGTCACCTTTACTTATCGCTTTTTATTTTCCCAATTTATTCTACGGCCCTTCGTCCTACAGCGCTCCAATTTGTACAGGATACTCCTGTAACCATTAGCATCCTATTTCTACAGTCAAATAGGGGGTCAAGAATCATGCAAAAAAGTTCCTTTTGAGCCGCGAGGCAAGACCCGCGACGGTCCGGCTTAAATTTTTCTTTACTTTTCAGAGTGAAATTTCATTCAAACCTAACTACTTAGTGCCGTAGTATTCTCAACTTGGTGATGTTTTTCTCTGACTATTTGAGTCGCCAATGCTGGTGACTCAAACTATCTTTCGTCACGATAGCGCTTATGCTTGACTTGTCTCCTTTAAGCAGCTTTATGAGTTTTGCCATCAGGGTGCATGACAAAACTCTTGAACTGGCTCAGGGAGAAATCTCACCAGTCACCAGTGCTGGTGACTCAAACCATCCTTCGTTATGGTAGTGCGTATGCTTGACTTATTTCCTTTAAGCAGCTTTATGAGTTTTGCCATCGGGGTGCGTGACAAAACTCTTGAACTACCTTAGGGAGAAGTCTCACCAGTCACCAATGCTGGTGAGACATACCATCTTTCGTCATGCCAACATCTCAGTTGAGTTTGGGAGAAATCAGGGTTTTGTCGCCTCTCTTAGTGCTCTAGCTCCCCGAAGGTTACAGGTCACCTTTCCGTGACCCAAGCAGCACAAGTAGGATTGGCTTAAGCCAGCACACCACGTCAAGGTACCTGATTGCATTGCTAAGGTAGGGGGAAAGCCACATAAAAGCATAGTGCTGGAACCTGTGGGAAAGAAAAAAAAAATAGACAATGGCCATTAGTGGTGGGAAGAAAAGAGTCAGTCAGCAAAGACCTTAAGAAATATATCGTCTTTTGGAGAGAAATCAGGGCGGAGTTGATTAAAATAAATCCCATATATGAGCATTTCACTCATATGCAAATAAGACACCGATACAAGTATATCAATAGATCAATGAAGGATATGAAGAAATAAAGCATGGATGAGATACAGCATAGGGTCATAGTGTTAAGTTTAACCTTACATCATCCTAGCATTGAAATAAATTCATCAGCAGCCTAGCATTGAAATAGATTAATGAGCATACTAGCATTAAAAAAATCTAATCAGCAGCCTACCATTGAAGTAAATTAATCACCATCCTAGCATAAAAATAAATTAATCAGCAGCCTAGCAATGAAATATATTAACCAGTATCCTAGCAATGAAATAAATTAATCAGCAGCCTCGCATTGAAATATATTAATCAGCAGCCTAGTTCTGAAGTAAATAAATGAGCATCCTAGCATTGAAGTAAATTAATAAGCAGCCTAGCATTGAAATAGATTTATCAGCAACCTAGCACTAAAATAAATCAATCACCAGAAAAACACTGAAAAAAAAAAAAAATCATCATCGTAGCATTAAAATAAATAAATCACTATCCAGGCATTTAACAAAATTCACCAATATACTAGCAACGAACTAAACTTAAATAGAATGCATATATAACAACAAAGAAATGAATTATTCAGACTTTACCCAAGTAGACGGTTCCTCAGGAATGGATATGGAGCACAAAGATAGCCGGTTCCTCACAGAGCAAAGGCGAGAACTAAAATGGCCGCGGGACAAGCGTGGCTTGCCTACGTCATCCCAACTCCTCTCCCTGATTGGCTCCATTTTTTTTAAATTAAAAATATTTGTAAAAAAAAAAAAAAAAAACTTACCGGCGAAATTCAAAACACTTTTGGAAATTGATGTGGCGTATAAAGTCCTTTCTGACGGTGGACATTTCTTGTGTCTGCTCCCGCTACTGCGCATGCGTACTGGCAAAAACTGAAAAAAAAACACAAAATCCACCATTGAACAAAAACTATAGAGCGTAAACACTTGTGATATTTATTGATCAAAGAGTGTATATAGGTGCTTTTTTTTTTTTTTTTTTAGCTATAGTAAATGTTAAATGTTCCATAGTTTTGGCCGGAAAATTGTTTAAAAATCTAAAAAAAAAAATACAATATTTGTAAAAAAAAACTTACCAACGTGAAGTAAAAAAAAAATACGCAGAAAGATATACCGTACCAAGGTCTTTTCAATGCTGTCAATTGGGTGTCTCTGCGTTTTCTACTGCGCATGCGCAATGAATTTTGGAAATAGATGTGGCGTATAAAGTCCTTTCTGACGGTTGATATTTCTTGTGTCTGCTCCCGCAACTGCGCATGCGCACTAGCAAAAACTTTAAAAAAAAACACACAAAATCCACCATTGAACAAAAACTATAGAGCGTAAACACTTGTGTGATATTTATTGATCAAAAAGTGTATTTAGGTGCTTTTTTTTTTTAGCTATAGTAATGTTCAATATGTTCCATAGTTTTGGCCGGAAAATTGTTTAAAAATCTCAAAAAAAAAAAACATTATTTGTAAAAAAAAAAAAAAAAAAACTTACCAACGTGAAGTAAAAAAAAATACGCAGAAAGATATACCGTACCAAGGTCTTTTCAATGCTGTCAATTGCGTCTCTCTGCGTTTTCTACTGCGCATGCGCATTGAATTTTGACGCAATTTTTGAGTAATAGAAAAAAAAAAACGTGACCAGATTCTGATGTAGAACGCAAAAATAATGATAGTCTTACTGAAGAAAGTTTTTTTTCGATAGGTCGCTTAGTTTTTGAGATATTGAAGGAAAACCTTTATTCACCGTTGAAAAGTTGATTTAAGGTGCCAAAAATCAATAGTTTAGAAAGAAATATTCGCCAAAATTTAAAAAAAAAAAAAACTGAGACGTATTGGCTTGAACTTTGCACTAAAAGAAAGGAAAAAAAATAGCCTTTTTTTGCCTTTATGACTAATTGCGCTGTGCTTTTTGATGTTGCTAAGAAAAAAAATAAAAGTCTCCGAAATTTTTTTTTTTTTTTTTCAGTGTTACTGGTGATTAATTTATTTTACTACTAGGTTGCTGATAAATCTATTTCAATGCTAGGATGCTTATTAATTTACTTCAATGCTAGGATGCTCATTTATTTACTTCAGAACTAGGCTGCTTATTAATATATTTCAAAGCGAGGCTGCTAATTAATTTATTTCATTGCTAGGATAATGGTTAATATATTTCATTGCTAGGCTGCTGATTAATTTATATTTATGCTAGGATACTGGTTAATATATTTCAATGCTAGGCTGCTGATTAATTTATTTCATTGCTAGGCTGCTAATTAATTTATTTCCATGCTAGGATGGTGATTAATTTACTTCAATGCTAGGATGCTCATTTATTTACTTCAGAACTAGGCTGCTGATTAATATATTTCAATGCGAGGCTGCTGATTAATTTATTTCATTGCTAGGATACTGGTTAATATATTTCATTGCTAGGCTGCTGATTAATTTATTTTTATGCTAGGATACTGGTTAATATATTTCAATGCTAGGCTGCTGATTAATTTATTTCATTGCTAGGCTGCTGATTAGTTTATTTCATAGAAATTGTTTCCACAGAGGTCTCCACCCCGTGAGCGAACCACACTCCCTGAAGCGCTCCAAAAGCCCTGTGGCCTGTGTGGAGGAAAAAACAACAAAAAGACAAAGAATAAAAATAAATACAAGAACATGCAGTGTCCCTGTCATAAAAGTTGACAGTATTGTTGGGCAGAGATTCAACCAAATGTTGCTAAAAAATGAATGAAATAAGCAAAAACACTTTTAGAGTGAACTGGAAGCAGGCCAAAATTAAGTATGACAAAAAGTACACACACCTACGGGAAATAAATCACAAAACCTTACGCAGTCTCTTCAGTTTTTATAAACAACACTTGTAATATACATTTCATGGTTCATTGCACATTAGAAATAATTATTATAGTTTTATTTGTCTTCTAAGAATAAATTCAGGATAATTTGTATGGAATGTTTCTAAAATTTTCATTTATTTCATAATTTTCCAAAATAAAAGGAAGAAAATGCCAAATGCTTTTTTTGACATTATTACATTTTTTCCTCATCAATGAAAATTGTAATAAAAAACTCAAACCCCACGAGGATTACTAGCATCTTCATCCCACAATGGGTGACGGCCGTTAAAATCTCCCAATAAAAGAAAAGGCGGAGTTAGCTGACGCACCAGGCCATCAAGCATACCCCTGGAGACAGAAAGCCGAGGAGGGAGATATAAACTGCAGATGGTGTACAGTCGTCCCATAAAGACCTTAACAGCAACCACCTGAAAGGGAGAGTTAAGTTGTACCGGGATAACAGGTATATCCTGACGGACTAAAATAGCTGTGCCACCGTGGTGTGGCCCTGGTCAGGGAAAGGAGTGTTAAAAAAGGCACGATAGCCAGGAGGACTAGATTAAGTACTATCACCTAGCATAGTCTCTTGTAGAGCTACACAGGCTGGAGAGAACTCCGACAGCAAAGCTCGGAGTTCCCCCCACGAGGCGCGAAGGCCTCTACAGTTCCACTGTAGAAGCTTGAAGATGACTATTTAGGTGCAGTGGACGGGCGAGCCTTTTGAAGGGGCTGGCCGTGACTCGCCTGTCTAGAAATATTCAAGCGAAGAGAAGACACCGGGAGTTGTGATGTTCCAGGTCGTTGGACCGCTGCCTTTCGGCTTACCGGTGAGTGATGCGTACCATCATCACACCTACCTGTCATCGGAGGACGAGGGTCAGGCTGGAATGCACTTTTTGACACAGTTGGTCCATGAGGGGCAGCTGTGACAATATCATCAGACGTCTCCATGCGAAGACCATCCTCATCACAAGAAGCCCGATCTGAGACAAAGGATGTCACAGAAGGCTGAGCAGAAACTACTGGAGCTACCCTTACAGAGCGGTCCCTGGAGGACTCACGAGCGTGTGCACTGGGAGAAACCTTAGATTGCTTATGCTGAGTAAATTTTATCAACTCCGCAGAGCCGCGGTGCCGTTTGGTCATGCCCTTCAAAGGCTTAGGCGATGGAGGAGGCAAATGGACATCAACGACATGGGTATGTTTGGTCAAGTCCGTATTATTCTCGTCGCTTCTTACAGGTGACTCAAATGAGTCGTCGGATAAAAGGGCAAACCTATTAGCCAGATAAACAGGACCACCCGCCCCTCCCCTACAGAGCGAGAGGTAGCAGGAGGAGTTGTCTTCGGACCGGCAGACTCAACCGAAGAGCGAGCGGCCAATGAAGCATAGGATGTTGCACTAGTACCGTCCTTCTGGCGGAAGAGGAGTTCACGGCGGGCGCTACCGAGGCTGATAAATTGACTATTGGCAAGCTGAAATGTCCTGCTCCAGGCGATACCTGGGGCATTGCCTGGAACGTACCTAGTGAGCATAACGGCAATGGAAACAATAAGCTGCACCATTGCAATGCTTCTCTGAATGTGAGTCTAGTGCAGAGCAATTACCACATCGGGAAGCTTCCTTACACGATCTTTTGCCGTGAGAAGCACTGAAGAGGGCGAGAAACAACGCCTTACCCTAAGGTTGATAGGACCGATATGAACACGGTCAGGAAGGGTTGAACCAAAAGATGTGAGAAGGGCACAATGTTGGAGGAGTTCCTCATCTTAGTCTCATCTTTCTCCCATAGTGCAGTTATCTGGCTCCTTCTAAGAATTCTGGAGGTTATTGATGTTAAGACTTCAGTTTTTTTTCCTGTCTTAGACACTGCTTTTGATAAAGAGGAGTAGCTCATTTTTTGTACAACAGGATTGCGCACTCTGTGTATCTGTTTCGGAAAACATAACAGTCAGGCTCAGTGCAGGCCTGTAGTATTTCAAATAAGCATCAAATGCTTTACTTTCAGCTTCTGATTAAAATATCAGTGAAGGCCCTTGTGCTGCTGTCTTATGTCTCGATATTCTAATTACCCAGCACTGGAATTGTTTAGTTTCACGGTCCAACCTCTCTTCTTTTTCTGCTACTTCAAATAATCTGAATTCAGCAAATTTCATAAGTCGTCGTAACGACGTGATTGCCATTACAGTAATCATAATGTCTCTTAGATTTAAGAACTGTGATACTGTCACAGGTTCATCTTCAGTCATATCAAGAGCATCCCTGATTTTAGAAGCATTTTGACTCAATGTCATTCAGAGATGACATAGTCATTTCTTTCCTCCGTTGAGTATGGAACCTTTCCCTGTTTTCTTCCCCCCCAGATGAGAACCGCCTTGTCGTGGTGGGGGGGCTTGCGTGCCCCTGTGAGCGAGGCTAGAGGGGGCTTAGGCCCCTGCTCTACCCTTTCGAGGGGAGAGGCTACCCATGCTAGTAAGGTCGCCAGTGAGGGCCAAACTAAATGGTTCCTACATAGGCTGCCAGTGGACCAGCGGAGCCACCCGGTGAAGGGATCGCCCAATAGGGGCTGTCCTGTGCTGGATGGTTGGGTGTCCAGGCTGGGATGCTTTGGGAGGGGGTCTCAGCTCTGTCGTGGACAAACTTTCGAATCATGTGGAACCTTTTTTTAAACGACTGGTCCGCATGGGGACGAGGTACCCCGTCCACGGCAGCCAGTGCTTCCTCCCATTGTAGTCCCAGTAGGTGGTTTCCCTTGCCCCTGGAGCCAATCTTTGTGTAGCTGTTCTTTATGGGAAAACACAAAACACATTTAGGTTCTCGTGAGGTTGCTGACCTAGCCCGGGAGACGTCATCTTCAGGTCTGAGTGGGAAGGAGGATTCCCCTCCACAAGACCCTCCCCAGATGGGAACCGCCTTGTCGTGGTGGGGGGGCTTGCATGCCCCTGCAACCTGGCGAGCTGGGCTAGAGGGGGCTTAGGCCCCTGCTCTGCCCTTTCGAGGGGGAGAGGGCAACCCATGCTTGTAAGGTCGCCAGTGAGGGGCCAGACTAAATGGTTCCTACGTAGGCTGCCAGTGGACAGCGGAGCCACCCGCTGGAGGGATCGCCCAGTAGGGGCCGTCCTGTGCTGGATGGTTGGGTTTCCAGGCTGGGATGCCCTTCTGACAGCATGTTTGAGACTGTTAAGGCTCATCCCACCTTTAATTATAGCAAAGCTTGTGTTTATAGTCAAGACCTTTATGAATTTCCAGAGGAGGAAATACTAGCAATGTGTCCTACTTCTGTGCAAAAGGTGACTAAGATGAGGAACTCCTCCAACACTGCCCTTCTCACATTTTTTGGTTCAACCCTTCCTGACCGTGTTCATATCGGTTCTATCAACCTTAGGGTAAGGCGTTGTTTCTCGCCCTCTTCAGTGCTTCTCATGCTATAGCTACGATCACGGCAAAAGATCGTGTAAGGAAGCTTCCCGATGTGGTAATTGCTCTGCACTAGACTCACATTCAGAGAAGCATTGCAATGGTGCAGCTTATTTTTTCCATTGCCGTTATGCTCACTAGGTACGTTCCAGGCAATGCCCCAGGTATCGCCTGGAGCAGGACATTTCAGCTTGCCAATAGTCAATTTATCAGCCTCGGTACCGCCCGCCGTGAACTCCTCTTCCGCCAGAAGGACGGTACTAGTGCGACATCCTATGCTTCATTGGCCGCTCGCTCTTCGGTTGAGTCTGCCGGTCCGAAGACAACTCCTCCTGCTACCTCTCGCTCTGTAGGGGAGGTAACGGGTGGTCCTGTTTATCTGGCTAATAGGTTTGCCCTTTTTACTTATCCGACGACTCAAGGTTGCCTTTATTATTGAGTCACTTTTCGCTTATCATTTTTTCTCTCAGTTGTGGTTTAACATCTATTTAATATGGCTTCCGCTCAGTTTAACGTTAAAGATTTTAATCTAGTGCCGACCCTTCTCTGGAACAACTTAAATATGCTAATATAAAGAAGGACCAATGGAAAGCCATCGCTAAACATTTTGATGTTCCCATCACGTCTCAGATGACTAAAGAGGTCATTAAGAATGTAGTTGTTGAACATCTAGTGCAAGAAGGTCAGTTGCTAGGAAATGCCATAGAAGAGTTAACTCCCATGTCAGCCTCTACGAGGACTATAATACACAGTCCCCAGGAAGAACAGGATAAGAGTAGGATAAGTCAATGGGAAATTGAGAAGCTTAAACTAGAATACCGGATGCATGAAAAACAAATGCAACTACAGGCAGAAAAAGAAGCAAAAGAAATGCAACTACAGGCAGAAAGAGAAGCAGAATTACAGGAAAAGAAAGAGAGAATTTCAGTTACAACTTAGAAGGCAGGAGAAAGAGTTAGAAATTCAGGAGTTAGCCCTACGAAATGACGCTAAGTTTAGAGGAAGAAATAGATATAAAGAAACAGTTAGCAAGCTTTAATCCTGCTACAGCTGCTCCGCTAGTTCCCCCTTTTGATGAATCTGATGTTGACGGGTCATTTCGCGCTTTTGAGAGCATTGCTAATAGGAATAAATGGCCCAAGGATCAGTGGGTGTCTCTCCTTGTCCCTAAGCTAGTAGGAAAAGCTTATAGGGTATACAACGGCCTTAGTGATGAGGTAGAATATGAAGAGATCAAAGGTAACATTCTAGACGCCTACTCTATCACTTCTGATGGATACCGACAACAGTTCCGAAAGTATGTGAAACCAGAGTCTCACACCTATGTTGAATTGCTAGTGAGAAACTAAGACAATTTAAGAAATGGTTAGTCGCCCTTAACATTACCACCTTTTCGGAGTTGCTCAATCTAATGGTCCTGGAAGAATGGAAGAACAAGTTACCATTTAATATTCTGAGGCATGTGGAAGAACGGGAGAGAGTGAGCTTATGTCTGCCGCTAAAGTGGCTGATGCGTTTGCTTTGTTGATGGGATCCCTGGGTAGTAGAGGTCGTGGTTCACTGTCTAATGTTAGGTCCTCCTTTGGGAAGGTTTTGGGGCGCGGGTGGTAAGCCAACCGGATTCTCGCCAAATGCATATAATTCCCCTGGTGTACATACTGTAAGAAGCCAGGACACACGATCCAGAAATGTAGACACCCAAATTGCAAGGGTTCTCAACGTCAATTTTCTTTTGTGGCCCTAGACCAAACACATTTGAGAACAAGAAACCAGTGGCCCTAGCTAACCCTGTCAACTCTCCTCTAGAACTTTATGACTCGTACATGTATCAAGGTAAAGTGTCCTGACTGATGGTAAAGACAAGGCAATAAATATCAAGGTTCTGCGTGATACAGGTGCTGCCCAATCCATCTTAAGGAAGATGTCATCCCTAACATCAAACAGGCTTTCACTGGGAGAAGGTGATCCTTACAGGTCTCGAATCACAGCTCTCCTATCCTTGGCTAATATTAGCTTACAATGCCCGTTCATTTCAGGAGAGGTTGAGGTAGCCATTAAACCTGGTGAACTGCCAGTACCGGGGTACATCTTGTACTGGGTAATGATCTTGCGGGTAACTTGGCTGTTCCAAACTTAATTGTTCTTGATTCTCCCTTAACAGAAAGTCCCACTAAGATCCTGGACGAAACATCCCTCACTTCTTCCCAGTGTGTGCAGTCACCAGGTCTCAGTCCAAGTCCCTGCCCTTTCATCACCTCCTCCACCAATGATTGCCTCTACTGACAACTTGTATAATACATCATTTCAAAGGAGAATTTGATTAATGCTCAGGAACAGGATCTCACTTTGGCTAAGATCAGACATGTGCCAGTGAGACAAAGGATATGTCTAAATTGCCTTGTTTTTATTATCAGGAAGAGTCCTGATGCGTGCCTACAGACCTCCTGAACTGAAACAACTAGACACCTGGTCAGAAACACATCAAGTTGTCATCCCTTGTCTGTAAGACCAGCCATTATAGAACTAGCTCATGATGGATTGTCAGGTCATCTAGGCATCCAAAAACCTACAAGAAGGCTCTTCAACATTTTTTTGGCCAGGAATGAAAAGGATGTGTCACACTATGTAAAAACATGTCACATATGTCAAGTTGTGGGTAAGCCTAACGAACGCCTTGTGCCAGCTCCTCTGACGCCTATTCCAGTTCAGACGGAGCCCTTCGAAAAGATCATCTAGACTGCGTAGGGCCCTTACCCAAAACCAAACGAGGGAATCAGTATTTGTTAACCCTCATGGATCCCACTACCAGGTACCCTGAAGCATTCCTCTTAAGAACATCACATCAAAGACCATTGTAAAACATCTAATACATTTTTCACCTCGGTAGGAATTCCAAAACAAATTCAGTCTGACAAGGGTAGCAATTTCACTAGCCATTTTTTCCAACAGATAGTGAATGAGCTAAACATCGACCATGTTACCTCCTCGGCTTACCACCCCAATCCCAAGGCTGTCTGGAGCGGTTTCACCAAACATTAAAATCCATGATGAAGAAGTATTGCTTGGAGCATCAAGGAGACTGGGATGAAAGTATTTCTTTCCTTCTCTTCGCTTTAAGAGAATCTCCTCAAGATTCTTTAGGTTACTCCCTTTTGAATTACTCTATGGTAGACAGATCAGGGGCCTCTCAAAATATTAAAGGATCAATGGTTTACTCAAAATACTCCTTCAAGCCCCAGTGTGTCTGACTACATCAGTAACCTTAAGAATAAAATCAGTGAAGTCAGATCTTTTGCTAAATCAAACTTCCTCAAATCTCAAACTAAAATGCAACAGAATTCTCTTCCCAAATCTGTCATGAGAAGTTTCAAACCAGGAGACAAGGTTTTACTTTTCTCCCACTCCAGGCAATGCTCTTCACAGTAAGTTCATGGGACCTTATGTTGTGGCTCAAAAACTAAGTCCATTAAATTATGTGGTCCACACTCCTGACCGTCGTAAGGATTCCCAACTAGTTCATATTAATCTAATGAAACCTTACCACTCCAGAGAACCAGAGGACGACTTGTCTCGCACTGTACCTGTATGTCTGGTAGGAAGGAGTCTGGTCCTGTGCCCCCGAGGAAGAGTCCGACATCGAATTCCTCTTCTCGTCACCTAAAGGACGCCCCTCAAACAGCCAAATCATGTCCAACCTTGATGAGGTGTTTGTTTCCTTAACACCTTCACAACAGTCTGATCTTAAAAAGTTATTGCTAGACTTTTCTGAAATCACAGGTGACCTTCCAGGAGTTTGTAATACTATCCAACATGACATAACATTAATATCTAATGACATCAAGCCTATAAGACAACCAGCCTATCGCATTTCACCCATTAAAAGAGACTTGATGAAAAAGAGGTAGACTATCTGCTCTGTCATCACCTTGCAGAACCTAGTATATCTCCTGGGCTTCTCCTGCCTGTTAACATCTAAGCCAGATGGTAGTAGTCGATTTTGCACCGACTACAGGAAATTAAATAAAGTGACGGTGCCAGACTCCTACCCATTGCCCTTGATAGAGGACCTTATAGATAGTATAGGAGTAGCCAAATTTGTAACCACTATAGACTTGCTTAAAGGTTACTACCAGATTCCCTCTCGGACGAGGCCCAAATAATATCCGCCTTCATCACCCCTTCGGACTATACCAATACACAGTGATGCCCTTTGGATTGTCTAATGCTCCCGCCACCTTCCAGAGGGCTATAAATTACATCACTCAGGACTTGGAGGAACATCCGCGTATCTGGACGACCTGGTGGTGACTGCAGACGACTGGGCAACACATCTGACCCGTCTTCGGAGGCTGATGGGTCGGTTGCAGGAAGCCGGGCTTACCATCAACCTGGCCAAGTCCACCTTCGGGAAGTCTACGGTGGTCTACCTGGGACATGTGGTGGGGAACGGCAAGGTTCACCCCAAGAGAGCTAACGTTGAGGCCATCCTTGGCTTCCTGTTCCTACCACCAGGAAAGCTCTCATGAGGTTCTTGGGGATGGCTGGGTTTTACAGACGCTTCTGTAAAAACTTCTCCACCCTGGCCGCCCCCTTGACGGACCTTCTCAGCACTTCCGTCCCCTTCCACTGGACCCCGGCCTGTGACCAAGCCTTCAAACACCTCAAGGCGTTTCTCTCCTCGGAACCAGTGGTCTGGACGCCGGATCACTCCCGACCCTTCCATTTACAAGTTGACGCGAGTGGAGTTGGAGTGGGTGCTGTCCTACTACAACCGGACCCCACAAGCGGCATCCTCCATCCCATCGCTTACCACTCTGCAAAACTGAAACACCATCAACTCAACTACTCCACCATCGAAAAGGAGGCTCTGGCACTCGTGCTGGCGCTCCAACGTTTTGAGTGCTATCTTCATCCTGGTCCGCACATCACCAAGGTCTTCACGGACCACAATCCTCTGGCCTTCCTGTACGCCATGAGGAACCGAAACCAACGCATTCTTAGGTGGGCCTTGTTAACTCAACCTTTCAACCTGGAAGTCCATCATATCAAGGGGTGGACAACATCATCGCCGACGCCTTATCAAGATCTCCGTCTCACCTCCTTCATGAGCCCATTACGGAGGTCTTAGGGGAGGAAATGTTACGGCCCGCCCGTAACATGCATTACTACCATCACCTCCTCCGCTTGTTACCTCGTTCGCCACCTCTCCGCCTCCCTTCCACGTCATCGTCTCGTGAACCTTCCACGCCACCGTCTCGTGAACCTTCCACGTCACCGTTTCATGAAGCCCGCTACTGTCCCGAAGTTGGATTCACGCGGCCCCTTTCGACTCAACCGAAAGTGTTGAGCCAGCTCTTGGTTTTCTGGATTGGCAGTTGAGATGCAAGCCTCAACCAGTGAACACATCGCCTCTTGGTTCTGCCGTGGGATCAACCATCACTCAGCATTTCACCACTGCGACACCGCATAAGTATCACTTCCCTCGTCCGTGTTTTCCACATTGCCTCTATATAGGATTAGGATTATTGTTAGGTATTAAGTTGGGTTCTTTATTGTTGTATTTATTACTGTGTTATATGTATATGTGTATGTCATTTTCCTGTGTTTCATGTTATATATCTGTGTCTCATGTTTCTTGTTATATATGTGTCAATTTCATCATGGGTTATTAAAGTAGCTTTTTAAAGTGACCCCCATTTGCATTTCCTCACTAGTTGAACCTGCAGTGTTTTTTTTTATTGTTATTGTTCACCGGCTCTCCGATGCCAATCTTACCAGTTTAACCGGTGAACGTAACACTTTTCTCCCGGTGCACACGCTCGTGAGTCCTCCAGGGACCGCTCTGTAAGGGTAGCTCCAGTAGTTTCTGCTCAGCCTTCTGTGACATCCTTTGTCTCAGATCGGGCTTCTTGTGATGAGGATGGTCTTCGCATGGAGACGTCTGATGATATTGTCACAGCTGCCCCTCATGGACCAACTGTGTCAAAAAGTGCATTCCAGCCTGACCCTCGTCCTCCGATGACAGGTAGGTGTGATGATGGTACGCATCACTCACCGGTAAGCCGAAAGGCAGCGGTCCAACGACCTGGAACATCACAACTCCCGGTGTCTTCTCTTCGCTTGAATATTTCTAGACAGGCGAGTCATGGCAGCCCTTCAAAAGGCTCGCCCGTCCACTGCACCTAAATAGTCATCTTCAAGCTTCTACAGTGGAACTGTAGAGGCCTTCGCGCCTCGTGGGGGGAACTCCGAGCTTTGCTGTCGGAGTTCTCTCCAGCCTGTGTAGCTCTACAAGAGACTATG
>NC_059256.1:13051190-13056684 GCF_017591435.1 Portunus trituberculatus | reverse complement strand
AATCAAGTGTACGGGTGCTAGCATCTTTGTAATGATATTAACTTATTATTATTTAATATATTATATATATATATATATATATATATATATATATATATATATATATATATATATATATATATATATATATATATATATTATGTTGGTGTGGCCTTCCTTGTCACTCACTGTTGGACATGATGTGCTTTGTAGTTAAATTACTTTAACCTTGCAAACACATATTTAACCTAACATGCTTTGTTGTTGTTTTTTGTGCAATATTGACTTAATCAGTATGAGAAGACAACGTTAATGATAAATCACTTACAAACGGTATCTGCAACAGTATTACTGGAGCAGGAGAGCTTGCCAAAGTCTGACTTGTCATGGTCTACAAGTGTCATGTAGAGAGTCATTAAGATGGGCATCAATGCCAGACAAGTCGTAAGCAGGTGTATGAGGAAGTCCTGTAGGCTCATCATATCACCTGGAGAAATGAAGTGTGACCAATTATAAAAATACTATTCGTTACATATTCTAATTATTTCTGTGCAAGGAGGTGAGTAATTTACACAAATAAGATTACCAATTGGCAGGGAAAACTATGGGTTAAGTGTAATAATATTTCATTGCAGTGTGTGATTATATATACAATAATCATGTGGACTAAAAAAGGGATCATAATGACCTTCAGTGACAGTAACCAATTATTTATTTGTCAAAACAACCACACTACTATACTAATTGTTGCACATACCTTCCGCTGGTGGAGTAGGGACTGCTGTATTAACTAGCCTCCCACTGGTGGAATAATATTTTTCTTCAAAATGATTGCTGCAAACAACGTGGCTTCTGTTGAGTTGTTCCAGGGACTTTGTCTTCAGGTATGCTATGTTGAGTGAACGAAGCCAATCCATACACCTAGGTTGGGAGAACATTGCCCTAGATTAGGGGATGACGTTATGTAGGCTGGAATAGCTACTTGCATTTGTAACAAGTACCTACAACAAAATACAAACACGTCTAATGTAATTGCACTCAATATATATTTTATTAAGTACTCCCAATGGTGAAATGTTGGTAGACATTAGTTTTAAAGGTGCAAACGAAATCGATGGTCAAACCTGTGTCACGGGTAACCTTAGAAATAACTCAGGTTAAGGAGAGGGGGGGTTAAAATAAGGCGCCGCAACATCAGCGGTCATTTGACGCCGCTACGAAATATTAAAAAGACATCGTAAAATTAAAAAGACCGTAAAAAAAAAAAAAAACTAAATGCAATTAAAAACTACAAAACAAAAAACAAAGTAAAATTCTGAAATCAAAACTAACTAAAATACAGTATACAATAAAAGTAATAAAACATTAAAATACATATAATATAATCAAATAAATTTCACAGCTTTGGGAGAAGGCCAGCTTCTCCCAAAAAAACGAAAAACATCATGGCCCTGGGCCAGGCACTCTGGTCCAAGGACCTTTGAGATATAATAGACACCGCTATCTCTACTGCGACAGCGGTAGAGGTAGCGGTGTCGTAACTCTATCAAACTAGGGCACTCTACCAATAGGTGCCGCACGGTAAGCGGCACCAGGCAGTCATCACAGTAAGGTTGAGGGTCCCTGGTCAACAGGTACCTTTGTGTAAGGTACGTGTGACCTATACGCAGTCGCGCCAATAAAGTCTGTAAACGTCGATCCCGAACATGGGTGTATGTCCAGTGAGGACTAGAGGAAGTAGTGATCTCTCCCATTTTCGAGGTTGCGACCTCCGTCAGCCATCTCCTCTGCCAAATTGCTGCAACTGCCTCACGAATTAGAGGAAAGACATCTGGAAACGGAACAGAGGCAGGAGATGGAGCGCGACTTACTGCCTCTTTAGCGAGGCGATCTCCGTGTTCATTCCCTGGAACACCAACGTGACCAGGGACCCAACAGAACCCAACACGATATCCTCGTTGTGTAAGAAGGTATAGCCACTCCAAGGCTGATAAAACCAAAGGGTCACTAAAAATTGTAAAAGACGAAACCGGTAGAGTAAAAATTATTTGTAAAGCTAGGACTATGGCAGACAGCTCCGCAGTAAAAACAGATGCCACTGAGGGAAGGCTGCCAGACCGATAAAAATAGGAGAAAATCACACTAAATCCAACACCTGCGTCGGATTTGGAGCCATCAGTAAAAACAGGGATATCATCAGAATACATAAAAAAGTGTTCTAAAAACCGTGTGTGGGACAGAGCTGGCAGAACATCCTTCTTGCCATCCATGGCAGGGCATAATGAGATAACAGGAAGCTGCCAATAACCGACTCGTGGGAGCCGGAAAAAGTACACAAGAGTGGGGTCGATAGATAACTCCGCCATGAGATTTGCAACTCTAAGGCTAAAAGGTTTAGGGAGACTCGGTCGAGTGACATTTGCCTGCGAACGCGAGTCCCGCAACATTGACAGACAAGGGAAAGAATCGGGAAGACGGTGGGTGCGAAACCAACACCGGAGCATCGAAGACTGGCGCCGGAGGTCGAGCGGCCAGAAACCAGCATCCACTAAAAGGCTAGGTATTGGAGATGTCCGAAATGCACCGTAGCCAAGCGGACCCCAGCATGATTCACGGGGTCAAGCGTGCGTAGTCGTGCATTCGTTGCGGATAAGTAGATCTCACAGCCGTATTCCAGCTTCGGAAGTATGAGTGTACGGTGAAGCAGCAGCAACGTGTACCTGTCCGCACCCCAAGAGGTGTGACTTAAAACCCGAAGAAGGGATAATGCCTGCCGACAAGCCGCCATATGAGAACGGAAATGGGAAACCCAGGTGAGACGGTTGTCAAATAAAAGGCCAAGATATCGAGACGCCTCCACGCATGAGAGGCGTCTATTGGCGAGGTATAAATCAGGGTCTGGATGGACACCACGGTTGCGACAGAAATGCATAGCTACGGTCTTCCAGGTGGAGAATCGAAAACCGTTCATGTTGGCCCAACTGGACACCCTATTGATCGCCAGTTGGAGCTTGCGCTCAATCAGTGACATCCTAGCAACACCAAAAGAAATACATAAATCATCAACATATAAGAATCTGTGAATGCCATCTGGGAGAGTATCAATCACACCATTTATGGCGACTGCAAATAATGTAACACTAAGAATACTTCCCTGTGGAACGCTGTCATTTAGAGCAGTATCCACAGATAGAACACTCCCCACTCGAACCCGTAAAAAACGTCTGGATAAAAACTGTTGGATAAAAAGAGGAAGATGGCCACGAAGGCCAAAATTAAACAAAGACTGTAAAATGCTATGACACCAAGCCGTGTCGTAGGCCTTCTCCAGGTCAAAAAAGACTGTTACTTGATGGTGGTGATTAGCGAAGGCCTCACAAATGGAAGACTCTAGGGATAAAAGGGCATCAGTAGTAGACCTCATCTTTCGGAAGCCGTACTGTACCGATGACAAGTACTTCCCCCTCTCCAAGTACCACATGAGTCTTACATTTACCATCTTTTCTAAAACTTTACAAATGCAGGATGTCAAAGATATAGGACGGTAGTTCGTAGCCTGGAGATTATCTTTCCCAGGCTTCGGAAATAGGAGAACCACTGCCACAGCCCAAGAAGATGGAAAGTCACCGGTATGCCAAATCATATTATAAAGATTTAAAAGAAAGTTAAAAGCAGTGTCAGACATGTGGCGAAAGAAGGCATAAGGTATATCATCTTGCCCAGGAGAAGAGTCGTGACACTGGGACAAAGCAGTCCGCAACTCGGAAGCAGAGAAAGGGACATTATAAGACTCTCCTCCAGCGGAAGAAAAGTTTATGCCGAGAGATTCCATTCTCTGGCGGTGACGTGCGCCCGGAGCTGCAGGATGCCTCTGGGAAACACTGGCAAAGTGCTCCGCGAAGAGGTCAGCGACATTCCTAGGGTCTGCCACCGTTCGCCCAGCAGACAACAAAATTGGTGGGGAAGGAGCAGAATACTTCCCAGCAATTCGGCTGACTTTTTTTAAGACATCCGTAAGAGGGATGCGGACGTTTATGGAAGAGACATAGGCTTTCCACGAGGCTCTTTGTGCCTCTTTCAAAACGCGGCGGGCCCGAGCTCGGCAGCGCCGAAAAGCTTCCAGGCACTGCGGGTCCCCACGATGTCGCCAGAGACGAGAGAAACTGCCCGTTTCTCTTTCACCGCTGCAGTGCATGCTGCGTTCCATCAAAAAACGGGACGCTTAGTAAAGCGACCTGACGTCCTAGGGATTGTCTGAAGCGGTAAAGAAATTTAAAAATCGGTAAAATAATCAACAGCCTCATCACAAGTAGAAAAGTCAGCCAGCGGACGGATAAAAGAGATAAGGTCTGTGAATCGACGCCAATCTGCCTTGTCTAAAACCCAGCGTGGGGCCGGGACTGTGGCTCAGAGTTCACAGATTCCAATAAAATCGGAAAGTGGTCACTTCCGTGTAAATCCGGTAGGACTCGCCAAATAAAATCGAGGAAAGAATTAGGCTGGAGAAAACTCCGACAGCAAAGCTCGGAGTTCCCCCCACGAGGCGCGAAGGCCTCTATAGTTCCACTGTAGAAGCTTGAAGACGACTATTTGGGTGCAGTGGACGAGCGAGCCTTTTGAGGCTGCCCGTGACTGACCTGACTAGAAATAATCAAACGACGAGAAGACACCGGGAGTTGAGATGTGCCGGGTCGTTGGACCGCAGCCTTTCGGCTTATCGGTAGGTAATGCGAACTATCATCACTTTTACTGGTCCTCGGAGGACGAGGATCACGCAGGACTGCACTTTCCGATACAGTGGTTCCACGAGGGACGGCTGTGACAATATCATCGGACGTCTCCATGCTCAGACCGTCCTCATCATAAGAAGCCCGATCTGAGACGGAGGGCGTCACAGATGGCTGGACAGAAACTACTGGAGCTACCCTAGCAGAGCGGTCCCTGGAGGACTCACGATTATGTGCACCGGGAGAAAACTTAGACTGCTTATGCTGAGCCAAATCTAACGACTCCGCAGAGCCGCGGTGCCGCTTAGTTAGACCCTTGAAAGGCTTAGGAGATACAGATGGTAAATGGACATCTACTACATGGGTGACTTTGGTCAAGTCCGTATTTTTCTCGTCACTTCTAAGAGATGACTCAACCGAATCATCAGACAAAATAGCAAACCTGTTAGCCAGATAAACAGGACCACCCGCCCCAACAGAGCGAGAGGTAGCAGGAGTGGTCTTCGGACCGGCAGACTGAACTGAAGAGCGAGCGGCCAAAGAAGCATAGGATGTCGGACCAGTACCGTTCTTCTGGCGGTACAGGAGTTCGCAGCGAGCACTACCAAGGCTGATGAGCTGCGAGTTAGCAAGCTGTAAAATGTCCTGCTCCAGGCGATACCTGGGGTATTGCCTGGAACGTACCTGGTGAGCATCACGGCAATGGAAACAGTAAGCAGTAGCATTGCAATGCTCCTCAGACTGTGAATCTAGTGCCGAGCAATTACCACATCGAGAATCTTCCCTAC
>NC_059256.1:13007895-13050690 GCF_017591435.1 Portunus trituberculatus | reverse complement strand
TAATATCTTTCGAATATGAAACTTTGAATAATCATCTGCTGAATATACTGGCACACGGAGTGCGACAAGGATATCTATCATATGGGAGATATTAATTTTCACAGAACACTATGTAGAAGATTCTTAAGCGTAAACAAAACGCAAAAGCCATTAATAAAACCAGCGACATGCGGAAGACAATCATCTCACGATTAATAAAAAAAAAAAAAAAACATGTATAGTAAATGTCGATGAATCTATAATACCTTTTCTAATTGTTCGTTCCACACGTCCATTAGAAGTTGGATGATGAGCAGATATAAATCAATGATTAATTTTGTACTGTTTGCAAATAATATTAAGCACTTCATTCTCAAACTATTATCAAATGTATGATTAAAATAATGACTAAAATTATCACTAATATTATCAACACAGACTAGAATATATGTGACTGTGGGGTAACTATCAAATGTCTATTGTAACTGTTAAAAGGACAAGGAGTTGGATATCCTAACAAAGGAGATGATGTATCGTTGGTTTGTGCACAGGAAAGAAGTGCAAAATTATTTGAAATATCATGGGATTATCTTAAGCCATTAATAACACTTGCGACCCTTAGTTAAAGATGTCATACCCTGGATGATTGTACTGAGGATTGGCATGAAATAATTGTGGCACTGAAAGATATGGGGATGACAAGCTGTGTCACCGTTTGGTCATGAACCTTCACGGTGAGACAAAAGATACTGACACAAAGGAACTCGCAATTTGGACCAAACATACTCATCTCCTGACTCGAAAGCATATACCACAACATACCATAAGACACCACTATTAATAGGTTTAGGAGAAGAACAGTAGCCGTCTACCACAGCAGCAATAGACCGGTCGAAAAGGAAACTTGAGATAAAGTTGCAGAGAGAAGGATAGAAGCCGTAAAAGGGCAATTTTGAAATCAAAGCTTTATGCCAGACTCTATCGAAAGCTTTTGATATGTCTAACGCAACAACAAAAGTTTCACCGAAATCTCTAAAAGAGGGTGACCAAGACTCAGTAAGGAAAGCCAGATCACCAGTAGAGCGACCTTGACGGAAGCCATACTGGCGATCAGACAGAAGATTGTGAAGTGACAGATGTTTCAGAATCTTCCTATTCAGGATAGATTCAAAAACTTTAGATAAGCAAGAGATTAAAGCTATAGAATGGTAGTTTGAGGGATTAGAACGGTCACCCTTTTCCTTCCAGCAGGAAGGAAAGGTAGAAGTCGATAGACAAAGTTGGAAGAGTTTGGCCAGGCAAGGTGCAAGCACAGAAGCACAGTTTTTGAGAACAATAGGAGGGACATCATCAGGTCCATAAGCCTTCCTAGGGTTTAGGCCAGCAAGGGCATGGAAAACATCATTACGAATATATATACAGGTAGAGGTATCTCGAGGGGGTAATGCTTCTAATCATCATTTTTCATTTTATGACATTTCCGTCAAGTTTACGTGCTAATCTGACAGGAAAAGACCTGGTCATCTAAAGTCGTCGCTTTATATTTAAAACCCATCTTTAAAGGAACGAAAATGCGTCCATCAGCATTTTAAATTCGTCACCTGAAGAAAAAAAAATATTTTCCGATTTTTTTTTTTCCGAATTTCTTAGGTTTAGTTTAGTCAATGCTATTAAGAAAACATTTTTTTTTTAACCTTGATGGGAACTTCACTAAGATTTAAGGGCACACAAATGCGTTCACGACAAACGCTTACTAAAGTAGTAAACAATAGTTTTTCAGTGATTTTTTTTTCTATCTTTTCCGATATGTAGCTGAAGATTTGTTATTATTTTACTTTAGCATGAACAGCAAGTTGGCTTTCGTGACCCTTCTCGTCTTAAAGACCTTGTTGTTCTTCTGATCAACTTGAAATCATACAAACCCGTCGTAAATTTTTATTTATTCACTTTTTTCAAGATTAAACTCAGTGCTATATCAATGGCGGGAGGCGACGTACCACCATATGGGATGAACAGGCGGGCACTGTGGAACGCCGTTTTGATGTGTGCGTTCATGTGTGCGTATGGTGCATAATCTGCGCAAGCGCGATATATTATGACGGTGATTGGTTCTTTTGTTTCAACATGAAATCAGTAAACAATAGAAAAAAAAATAAATAAAAAAAATAAATAAAAAGATTAATTCAGCCAATCATATTGTCGTATTTCAACGTGTGGCGAGAGGAGTGGTTCAATTTGAAATATTCGAATCAGTCTTAGGAAGATGTCACCGTGTGTTGGGTGCAGCGTCCATTATATCCGTGCTATTCACCGATTCTTTAAAAAACGAAGAGAAAAGTGTACACTTCCTAAGGGAGCACAGTGTTTTTCCAAGTGCGGTTGAGTGCTCTATGTGCAAAAAAATACTGTATACAGTATACAAAGACAAAAGACTTGGAGGTGCACTGGCACTTCCTACATTCCCAAAAGTAAGAAAAGGAAGCACTGTACATACACATCAAGTGATTGTAAAGGAACTGTTATGACCTAGTGTCCCCCAAGGAGCTGTGGACACCAGTCACTGATTAGGTTAATCACTCTTAATAAATACAAAAATTAAGATAAGTAGTCAAGTGTGACTTGGCCTCAATGCAACGGTTCTTAACGCAAAAGGGTGTTCAAGGGTGTAACAGAACTGAAAAACTAATAATAAGGAAAGGTTAAGAGAAATAATTTAAATCTTTAACTAATTTATTAACAAAAATAAGCAAAGTTAACTTATCAACAACAAAATTAAACTTAAGGCCCGTGAATAGTTAAAAGTATGATAATCACATCCAAATAGAAAAAAATAATAGGACTCACAAAAATATAGAATCTAAAAATATAATAAATCAGGTAAATAAGTTTAACCTAACTGCTCAATACTGAAATAAGTCATCCGTGGGGTGTCAACACACCTGCAGCTCAATACCACATACACAACAAAAAAAATAACTCATTAGCACCAAGAAATATAATAAATAAGCTGCTTAAGGGTGAAAAGAGCATAATACTGAGATCACAAAAATAAATAAATAAGTTCAACACTTATTAGGGGCAATAAGTATATAAATTCACCACACACTTTCCCTCCCCTCTGGCTGTTACACACAATAATGAGTAAATCACCACAAATAATATGATTGTTAGGTAATACAACCACAATAAACACCCAAAATCTCTCTTGGCTATACGAATTCACAACATGGCCGTCATCCCTGGCGTCCCTCTACGCCACACAAAGATAAATCACCAAAAATACCGGGTAAGCACCCAAAACACCCAGAATATTCACACGTCACTTAACACAGTGACTTAAATAAGTGCCAAGTAGAACCAGAATCCCTACAATCAGAGAAATAAGGAATAAGATACTCAGCCAGAGATATGAGGGGAGTGGAGCGGCGGTCACAGGTACAAGCCTTCAGGCACCCCAGTGTGGTCTGAGTCTGTGGCGTCGATTCACAGGCCTTTGTCCGAGGGGGAAGGGTGTTAAAATAAGGCGCCGCAACATCAGCGGTCATTTGGCGCCGCTACGAAATGTTAAAAAGACATCGTAAAATTAAAAAGACATCGAAAAAAAATTAAAAAAATAAATAAAAAAAATAAAAACTACAAAACTAAAAACAAAGTAAAATTCTGAAATCAAAACTAACTAAAATACAGTATACAATAAAAGTAATAAAACATTAAAATACATATAATATAATCAAATAAAATTACAGCTTTGGGAGAAGGCCAGCTTCTCAAAAACGAAAACATCATGGCCCTGGGCCAGGCACTCTGGTCCAAGGACCTTTGAGATATAATAGACACCGCTATCTCTACTGCGACAGCAGTAGAGGTAGCGGTGTCTTCAGTCAGTCAAACTAGGGCACTCCACTAGGAGGTGCCGAACCGTTAGCGGCACCAAGCAGTCATCACAGTAAGGTTGAGGGTCCCTGGTCAACAGGAACTTATTTGTAAGGTACGTGTGACCTATACGCAGTCGCGCCAATAAAGTCTGTGCTCGGCGATCCCGTATATGGGTGTATGTCCACTGAGGGATTGAGGAAGTAGTGAGCTCTCCCATTTTTGAAGTTGCGACCCCGTTAGCCATCTCCTCTGCCAAATTGCTGCAACTGCCTCACGAATTACAGGAAATACATCTCGAAACGGAACAGGGGCAGGAGATGGAGCGCGACTTGCTGCCTCTTTAGAGAGGGTTCTGCGTGTTCATTCCTGAACACCAACGTGACCAGGGACCCAACAGAACCCAACACGATATCCTCTTCTGGTAAGTAGGTATAGCCACTCTAGGGCTGATAAAACCAATGGGTTAAGGAGATAGTGCAAGAAAGAGCAGTAAGAGCACTGCGACAGTCACTAAAAATTGTAAAAGACGAAACCGGGAGAGTAAAATTATCTGTAAAGCTAGGACTATGGCAGACAGCTCCGCAGTAAAGACGGATGCCACTGAAGGAAGGCTGCCACACCGATAAAAAAAGGGAAAACCACACTAAACCCAACGCCTGCGTCGGATTTGGAACCATCAGTAAAAACGGGAATATCATCAGAATGAGTTAAAAAGTGTTCTAAAAACCGTGAGTGGGACAGAGCTGGCGGAAAATCCTTCTTGCCATCCATGGCAGGAGGGCATAATGAAACAACCGGAAGCTGCCAATAACCAACTCGTGGGAGCCGGAAAGAGTACACAGGAGTGGGGTCGATAGATAACTCCGCCATGAGATTTGCAACTCTAAGGCCAAAAGGTTTAGGGAGACTCGGTCGAGTGACATTTGCCTGCGAACGCGAGTCCCGCAACATTGACAGACAAGGGACAGAATCAGGAAGACGGTGGGTGCGAAACCAACACCGGAGCATCGAAGACTGGCGCCGGAGGTCGAGCGGCCAGAAACCAGCATCCACTAGAAGGCTAGATATTGGAGATGTCCGAAATGCACCCGTAGCCAAGCGGACCCCAGCATGATGCACGGGTCAAGCGTGCGTAGTCGTGCATCCGTTGCGGATGAGTAGATCTCACAGCCGTATTCCAGCTTGGAAGTATGAGTGTACGGTGAAGCAGCAGCAACGTGTCCCTGTCCGCACCCCAAGAGGTGTGACTTAAAACCCGAAGAAGGGATAGTGCCGTCCTGCAAGACGCTTTAAGAGAACGGAAATGGGAACCCAAGTAAGACGGTTGTCAAACAAGAGGCCAAGATATCGAGTGGCCTCCACACATGAGATGCGTCTATTGGCTAAATATAAATCGGGATCTGGATGGAACACCACGATTACGACAAAAATGCATAGACACGGTCTTTGAGGTGGAGAATCGAAAACCATTTATGTTGGCCCAACTGGACACGATTGATTGCCAGTTGAAGCTTTCGCTCAATTAGTGACATCCTAGCAGCAGCAAAGGAGATGCACAAGTCATCCACATATAAAGAGCTGTGAACGCGATCTGGTAGAGTATCTAGTATAACACCATTTATTGCGGCTGGAAATAGTATAACACTAAGAATACTTCACTGTGGGACACCGTCATTTAGAGCAGTAGCACTGCTCGAACCCGTAAAAAACGTCTGAATAAAAACTGCTGGATAAAAATGGGAAGGTGGCCACGGAGACCCAAATTAAACAAGGAACGTAAAATCCCGTGACACCAAGCTGTGTCGTAGGCCTTCTCCAGGTCAAAAAATACAGTAACCTGGTGGTGCTGATTAGCACAGGCCTCAAAAATAGAAGACTCTAGGGATAAAAGAGCATCAGTAGTAGACCTCATCTTTCGGAAGCCGTACTGTACCGATGGCAAGTACTTCCCCCTCTCCAAGTACCACATGAGGCTTACATTTACCATCTTTTCTAACACTTTACAAATAGAAGACGTCAAAGATACAGGACGGTAATTCGTAGACTGGAGATGATCTTTCCCAGGGTTCGGAAATAGGAGAACCACTGCCACAGCCCAAGAAGGTGGAAAATCAACGGTATGCCAAATCATATTATATACATTTAATAAAAAGTTAAAAGCACGGTCAGACATGTGACGCAAAAAAAGCATAAGGAATGTCGTCTGGACCAGGAGAAGAGTCATGACACTGGGACAAAGCAGACCGTAACTCGGAGGCAGAGAAGGGGACATTATAGGACTCCCCTGTAGAGGAGAGATTCCATTCTCTGGCGGTAACGTGCGCCAGGGGCTGCAGGATGCGCACAAAAACAAAGTAAAATTCTGAAATCAAAACTAACTAAAATACAGTATACAATAAAAGTAATAAAAAAACATTAAAATACATATAATATAATCAAATAAATTTCACAGCTTTGGGAGAAGGCCAGCTTCTCCCAAAAAAACGAAAAACATCATGGCCCTGGGCCAGGCACTCTGGTCCAAGGACCTTTGAGATATAATAGACACCGCTATCTCTACTGCGACAGCGGTAGAGGTAGCGGTGTCGTAACTCTATCAAACTAGGGCACTCTACCAATAGGTGCCGCACGGTAAGCGGCACCAGGCAGTCATCACAGTAAGGTTGAGGGTCCCTGGTCAACAGGTACCTTTGTGTAAGGTACGTGTGACCTATACGCAGTCGCGCCAATAAAGTCTGTAAACGTCGATCCCGAACATGGGTGTATGTCCAGTGAGGACTAGAGGAAGTAGTGATCTCTCCCATTTTCGAGGTTGCGACCTCCGTCAGCCATCTCCTCTGCCAAATTGCTGCAACTGCCTCACGAATTAGAGGAAAGACATCTGGAAACGGAACAGAGGCAGGAGATGGAGCGCGACTTACTGCCTCTTTAGCGAGGCGATCTCCGTGTTCATTCCCTGGAACACCAACGTGACCAGGGACCCAACAGAACCCAACACGATATCCTCGTTGTGTAAGAAGGTATAGCCACTCCAAGGCTGATAAAACCAAAGGGTCACTAAAATTGTAAAAGACGAAACCGGTAGAGTAAAAATTATTTGTAAAGCTAGGACTATGGCAGACAGCTCCGCAGTAAAAACAGATGCCACTGAGGGAAGGCTGCCAGACCGATAAAAATAGGAGAAAATCACACTAAATCCAACACCTGCGTCGGATTTGGAGCCATCAGTAAAAACAGGGATATCATCAGAATACATAAAAAAGTGTTCTAAAAACCGTGTGTGGGACAGAGCTGGCAGAACATCCTTCTTGCCATCCATGGCAGGGCATAATGAGATAACAGGAAGCTGCCAATAACCGACTCGTGGGAGCCGGAAAAAGTACACAAGAGTGGGGTCGATAGATAACTCCGCCATGAGATTTGCAACTCTAAGGCTAAAAGGTTTAGGGAGACTCGGTCGAGTGACATTTGCCTGCGAACGCGAGTCCCGCAACATTGACAGACAAGGGAAAGAATCGGGAAGACGGTGGGTGCGAAACCAACACCGGAGCATCGAAGACTGGCGCCGGAGGTCGAGCGGCCAGAAACCAGCATCCACTAAAAGGCTAGGTATTGGAGATGTCCGAAATGCACCCGTAGCCAAGCGGACCCCAGCATGATTCACGGGGTCAAGCGTGCGTAGTCGTGCATTCGTTGCGGATAAGTAGATCTCACAGCCGTATTCCAGCTTCGGAAGTATGAGTGTACGGTGAAGCAGCAGCAACGTGTACCTGTCCGCACCCCAAGAGGTGTGACTTAAAACCCGAAGAAGGGATAATGCCTGCCGACAAGCCGCCATATGAGAACGGAAATGGGAAACCCAGGTGAGACGGTTGTCAAATAAAAGGCCAAGATATCGAGACGCCTCCACGCATGAGAGGCGTCTATTGGCGAGGTATAAATCAGGGTCTGGATGGACACCACGGTTGCGACAGAAATGCATAGCTACGGTCTTCCAGGTGGAGAATCGAAAACCGTTCATGTTGGCCCAACTGGACACCCTATTGATCGCCAGTTGGAGCTTGCGCTCAATCAGTGACATCCTAGCAACACCAAAAGAAATACATAAATCATCAACATATAAGAATCTGTGAATGCCATCTGGGAGAGTATCAATCACACCATTTATGGCGACTGTAAATAATGTAACACTAAGAATACTTCCCTGTGGAACGCTGTCATTTAGAGCAGTATCCACAGATAGAACACTCCCCACTCGAACCCGTAAAAAACGTCTGGATAAAAACTGTTGGATAAAAAGAGGAAGATGGCCACGAAGGCCAAAATTAAACAAAGACTGTAAAATGATATGACACCAAGCCGTGTCGTAGGCCTTCTCCAGGTCAAAAAAGACTGTTACTTGATGGTGGTGATTAGCGAAGGCCTCACAAATGGAAGACTCTAGGGATAAAAGGGCATCAGTAGTAGACCTCATCTTTCGGAAGCCGTACTGTACCGATGACAAGTACTTCCCCCCTCTCCAAGTACCACATGAGTCTTACATTTACCATCTTTTCTAAAACTTTACAAATGCAGGATGTCAAAGATATAGGACGGTAGTTCGTAGCCTGGAGATTATCTTTCCCAGGCTTCGGAAATAGGAGAACCACTGCCACAGCCCAAGAAGATGGAAAGTCACCGGTATGCCAAATCATATTATAAAGATTTAAAAGAAAGTTAAAAGCAGTGTCAGACATGTGGCGAAAGAAGGCATAAGGTATATCATCTTGCCCAGGAGAAGAGTCGTGACACTGGGACAAAGCAGTCCGCAACTCGGAAGCAGAGAAAGGGACATTATAAGACTCTCCTCCAGCGGAAGAAAAGTTTATGCCGAGAGATTCCATTCTCTGGCGGTGACGTGCGCCCGGAGCTGCAGGATGCCTCTGGGAAACACTGGCAAAGTGCTCCGCGAAGAGGTCAGCGACATTCCTAGGGTCTGCCACCGTTCGCCCAGCAGACAACAAAATTGGTGGGGAAGGAGCAGAATACTTCCCAGCAATTCGGCTGACTTTTTTTAAGACATCCGTAAGAGGGATGCGGACGTTTATGGAAGAGACATAGGCTTTCCACGAGGCTCTTTGTGCCTCTTTCAAAACGCGGCGGGCCCGAGCTCGGCAGCGCCGAAAAGCTTCCAGGCACTGCGGGTCCCCACGATGTCGCCAGAGACGAGAGAAAACTGCCCGTTTCTCTTTCACCGCTGCAGTGCATGCTGCGTTCCATCAAAAAACGGGACGCTTAGTAAAGCGACCTGACGTCCTAGGGATTGTCTGAAGCGGTAAAGAAATTTAAAAATCGGTAAAATAATCAACAGCCTCATCACAAGTAGAAAAGTCAGCCAGCGGACGGATAAAAGAGATAAGGTCTGTGAATCGACGCCAATCTGCCTTGTCTAAAACCCAGCGTGGGGGCCGGGACTGTGGCTCAGAGTTCACAGATTCCAATAAAATCGGAAAGTGGTCACTTCCGTGTAAATCCGGTAGGACTCGCCAAATAAAATCGAGGAAAGAATTAGGCTGGAGAAAACTCCGACAGCAAAGCTCGGAGTTCCCCCCACGAGGCGCGAAGGCCTCTATAGTTCCACTGTAGAAGCTTGAAGACGACTATTTGGGTGCAGTGGACGAGCGAGCCTTTTGAGGCTGCCCGTGACTGACCTGACTAGAAATAATCAAACGACGAGAAGACACCGGGAGTTGAGATGTGCCGGGTCGTTGGACCGCAGCCTTTCGGCTTATCGGTAGGTAATGCGAACTATCATCACTTTTACTGGTCCTCGGAGGACGAGGATCACGCAGGACTGCACTTTCCGATACAGTGGTTCCACGAGGGACGGCTGTGACAATATCATCGGACGTCTCCATGCTCAGACCGTCCTCATCATAAGAAGCCCGATCTGAGACGGAGGGCGTCACAGATGGCTGGACAGAAACTACTGGAGCTACCCTAGCAGAGCGGTCCCTGGAGGACTCACGATTATGTGCACCGGGAGAAAACTTAGACTGCTTATGCTGAGCCAAATCTAACGACTCCGCAGAGCCGCGGTGCCGCTTAGTTAGACCCTTGAAAGGCTTAGGAGATACAGATGGTAAATGGACATCTACTACATGGGTGACTTTGGTCAAGTCCGTATTTTTCTCGTCACTTCTAAGAGATGACTCAACCGAATCATCAGACAAAATAGCAAACCTGTTAGCCAGATAAACAGGACCACCCGCCCCAACAGAGCGAGAGGTAGCAGGAGTGGTCTTCGGACCGGCAGACTGAACTGAAGAGCGAGCGGCCAAAGAAGCATAGGATGTCGGACCAGTACCGTTCTTCTGGCGGTACAGGAGTTCGCAGCGAGCACTACCAAGGCTGATGAGCTGCGAGTTAGCAAGCTGTAAAATGTCCTGCTCCAGGCGATACCTGGGGTATTGCCTGGAACGTACCTGGTGAGCATCACGGCAATGGAAACAGTAAGCAGTAGCATTGCAATGCTCCTCAGACTGTGAATCTAGTGCCGAGCAATTACCACATCGAGAATCTTCCCTACAGGAGCCCTTGCCGTGACCGTACCAATAGCAAGAGAAACACTGAAGAGGGCGAGAAACAAAGCACCTAACCCTAAGGTTGATAGGACCGATATGAACACGGTCTGGGAGGGTGGAACCAAAGAAGGTGAGAAGGACCATGTTGGTAGAATTCTTCATCTTTGTCACCTTCTGGACTGAGTTAGGACACATACCCAGTATTTCCTCTTCAGGAAATTCGTAAAGATCCTGACTGTACACACAACCTTTACTGTAATTAAAGGTGGGATGTGCCTTAATAGTCTCAAACATGCTGTCATTAGGGCAGGGAAGATGTTGCAACATCCTTGCCTGCGTGAAGTCTTTTGCTCGCACGAGCACCCCTTTCCCGTATTTCTTGAGGTTTCCCTCAGGAATAGTGCCGATCTCTTTGGACAAGTACCGGGAGGCGTGTATGAAATTCCCGCGCCCATTTCTGTAGTAGGCCACAAACCAACGTGGAGGCGGGATCTGGCGAACTTCAGGAACTGAATTTTCTGAATGGTTGTCAAAAAGATTTAGGATGTAGTCCGTTTCACAGTCCGAAATATTGCGAGAGTGGAGAAGTTCTGTCTTAAAACCAGAGCCAGCAAAAGGGGCAGTGATGCTACATGTTCTACTGCCAAACGGGCTTCATCGCATGACAGAAACGTTACATAGCAATGATTAGACGAAAAGTCCTTATCGTAAACAAGTCGAATGCGAAGAACCGTACCATACACCTTGAGAAGTGAGTGCAAGGCGTGATAAGAAAATGATGGGTTAACATTTACCATCACAAGGGAGTCATATGCAGCAGAAATACGTACCTCAGAAGAACTCCCAGAACAGGAGACTGCTGCGGGAGGATCTTGTGGAGGGGAGTCCTCCTTCCCACTTAGACCTGAAGATGACGTCTCGCAGGCCAGGTCAGCCACCTCATGAGAACCTGACAGTTTTTGTGTTTCACCATATATATAAAGTTACACAAAAAACGGCTCCAGGAGCATGAGGAACCACCTACTGGGACAACAACGGGAGGGAGCGCTGGCTGCCGTGGACGGGGTACCTCGTCCCCATGCGGACCAGTCGTTTTAAGAACAGGCCCCACATGATACGAATGTTTGTCCACGACAGAGCTGAGACTCCCCTCCCAAAGCATCCCAGCCTGGACACCCAACCATCCAGCACAGGACGGCCCCTATTGGGCGATCCTTCCAGCGGCTGGCTCCGCTGGTCCACTGGCAGCCTACGTAGGAACCATTTAGTCTGGCCCCTCACTGGCGACCTTACTAGCATGGGTAGCCCTCTCCCCCTCGAAAGGGCAGAGCAGGGGCCTAAGCCCCCTCTAGCCTAGCTCGCCAGGTCACAGGGGCATGCAAGCCCCCCACCACGACAAGGCGGTTCCCATCTGGAGGGGTGTAGAAGCTTGAAGACTATTTAGGTACAGTAGACGGGCGAACCTTTTCAATGGGCTGCCCGTGACTCACCTAACTAGAAATAATCAACCGACGAGAAGACACCGGGAGTTGAGATGTACCGGGTCGTTGGACCGAAGCCTTTCGGCCTACCGGTGAGTGATGCGAACTATCATCACTCCTACCGGTCCTCGGAGGACGAGGATCAGGCAGGACTGCACTTTCCAATACAGTGGGTCCACGACGGACGGCTGTGATAATATCATCGGATGTCTCCATGCAAAGATCGTCCTCATCACAAGAAGCCCGATCTGAGACAGAGGGTGTCACAGGAGGCTGAACAGAAACTACTGGAGCTATCCTAGTAGAGTGGTCCCTGGAGGACTCACGATTATGTGCACCGGTAGAAACCTTAGACTGCTTAGGCTGAGCTAAATCTAACGACTCCGCGGAGCCACGGTGCTGTTTGGTCATGCTCTTCAAAAGCTTAGGCGATGCAGGAGGCAAATGGACATCCACTACATGGGTTAGTTTGGTCAAGTCCGTATTATTCTCGTCGCTTCTTGCAGGTGACTCAACTGAGTCATCAGTCAAAAGGGCAAACCTATTGGCCAAGTGAACAGGACCACCCGCCCCAACAGAGCGAGAGGTAACAGAAAGGGTTGTCTTTGGACCGGCAGACTCAACTGAAGTGCGTGCAGCCAATGAAGCATAAGATGTCGCATCAATACCGGCCTTCTGGCGGTACAGGAGTTCACGGCGGGCGCTACCGAGGCTGATGAACTGAGTGTTAGCAAGCTGTAGAATGTCCTGCTCCAGGCGATACCTAGGACATTGTCTGGAACGTACCTGATGAGCATCACGGCAATGGAAACGATAAGCTGCAACATTGCAATGCTCCTCAGTATGTGAGTCTAGTGCAGAGGAATTACCACATCGGGAAGCTTCCTTACACGTACGTACTTTTGCCGTGACCGTACCCATAGCATGAGAAACACTGAGGAGGACGAGAAACAAAGTGCCTCACCCTAAGATTAATAGGTTCGACATTAACACGGTCAGGGAGGGTGGACCCAAAAAAGGTGAGAAGGACCATGTTGGAGGAGTTCCTCATCTTAGTAACCTTCTGGACTGAGTTAGGAAACATAGCCAGTATTTCCTCCTCGGGAAAATCATAGAGATCCTGACTGTACACACAACCTTTACTGTAATTAAAGGTGGGATGTGCCTTAATAGTCTCAAACATGCTGTCATTAGGGCAGGGGAGATGTTGCAACATCCTTGCCTGCGTGAAGTCGTACGAGCACCCCTTCTCGTATTTCTTGAGGTTTCCCTCAGGAATCGTGCCGATCTCTTTGGACAAGTACCGGGAGGCGTGGATGAAATTCCCGCGCCCATTTCTGTAGTAGGCCACAAACCAACGTGGAGGCGGGATCTGGCGGACTTTAGGAACTGAATTCTCTGAATTGTTGTCAAAAAGATTTGGGATGTAGTCCGTGTCACTGTCCGAAATATTGCGAGAGTGAAGTTCTGTCTTAAAACCAGAGCCAGCAAAAGGGGCAGTGATGATACATGTTCTACTGCCAAACGGGCTTCATCGCATGACAGAAACGTTACATAGCAGCGATTAAACGGAAAGTCCTTATCGTAAACAAGTCGAATGCGAAGAACAGTGCCATACACCTTGAGAAGTGAGTGCAAGGCGTGATAAGAAAATGATGGGTTAACATTTACCATCACAAGGGGGTCATATGCAGCAGAAATACGTCACTCAGAAGAACTCCCAGAACAGGAGACTGCTGCGGGAGGCTCTTGTGGAGGGGAATCCTCCTTTCCACTCAGACCTGAAGATGACGTCTCGCGGGCCAGTTCAGCCACCTCACGAGAACCTAAATGTTTTTTGTGTTTCCCATAAAAAACAGCTACACAAAAGATTGGCTCCAAGGGCAAGGGAAACCACCTACTGGGACTACAATGGGAGGGAGCGCTGGCTGCCGTGGACGGGGTACCTCGTCCCCATGCGGACCAGTCGTTTTAAAAAAAGGTCCCACATGATACGAGAGTTTGACCACGACAGAGCTGAGACCCCTCTTCCCAAAGCATCCCAGCCTGGACACCCAACCATCCAGCACAGGACAGCCCCTGGGCGATCCTTCCAGCGGATGGCTCCGCTGGTCCTCTGGCAGCCTACGTAGGAACCATTTAGTCTGGCCCCTCACTGGCGACCTTACTAGCATGGGTAGCCCTCTCCCCCTCGAAAGGGCAGAGCAGGGGCCTAAGCCCCCTCTAGCCTCGCTCGCCAGGTCACAGGGGCACGCATGCCCCCCCACCACGACAAGGCGGTTCCCATCTGGGGAGGAAGACGGTCGTAACAGAACATTTTTACAGAACGTTCACCTGTAAGGTTATTCTCTTTGCTAATCATTGTTTAAGTTCACGCTGGGACCACAAAACGGTTATCCAGTGTTTGGACACATCGTTTCGCACTTCAGTTGACTGGCGGTCATTTTGTAGTGAGGTGACAGACTTCTGGTTGAACAATCAGGAAGCTTTTGGTGGTCCAGGAGTGGTTGTTGAAAATAAAATGACGAGACGCTCATCGTGCGCCGGAAATACGAGAGAGGCCGGGTACTATCACAAGTTTGCCTATTTGGGGGGATAGAGAGCTTACAAAAAATTTCGTTCTGCCGCTAGTGGGCCCAGTGGGTGAGGCTGACAAAGACACGGTCCTCCCACTAATACAAAAATACATCCGCCAAGGATCAGTAATAATAAGTGACAGCTGAGGGACCTACAATAACATTGAAAAGCTAAGGTACACCCACTACAAAATTAACCATTCAGTAAGGAAAGCCAGATAGATCACCAGTAGAGCGACCTTGACGGAATTCATACTGGCGATCAGACAGAAGATTGTGAAGTGACAGATGTTTGAGAATATTCCTATTCAGGATAGATTAAAAAAACTTTAGATAAGCAAGAGATTGAAGATATAGGACGGTAATTTGAGGGGTTAGAACGGTCTCCCTTTTTAGGAACAGGCTGAATGTAGGCGAAATTCCAGTAGGAAAGAAAGGTAGAAGTCGATAGACAAAGTTGGAACAGTTTGGCCAGGTAAGGTGCAAGCACGGAAGCACAGTTTTTGAGAATAATTGGAGAGACCCCATCAGGTCCGTAAGATGAAATAAAGGAGGAATGATGAAGAAGTGAAGTTATTTGAGATGTTTTTGTATTTCTGAAAGATTGTTTGGCAAGTTGAAGAACAGACTTGGCATGATATAAAGTGTATGAGATTCAGGCTCAAGTACCTTTTGTGAGCAACCTCTATCATGTATAGCTTGAGAACAGGCTGAGTTAAACCAAGGTTTAGAAGGTTTAGGTTGAGATAAAGAATGAGGAATGTACGCCTCCATGCCAGACACTATCACCTCTGTTATGCGTTCAGCACAAAGAGATGGATCTCTGACACGGAAGCAGTAATCATTCCAGGGAAAATCAGCACAATACCTCCTCAGGTCCCCCCAGCTGGCAGAGGCAAAACGCCAGAGGCACCTTTACTTTGGGGGATCCTGTGGAGGTATTGGAAAAATAGGACAAAATACAGAAATGAGATTGTGATCGGAGGAGCCCAACGGAGATGAAAGGGCGACAGCATAAGCAGAAGGATTAGAGATGAGGAAGAGATAAAAAATGTTGGGCGTGTCTCCAAGAAAGTCAGGAATACGAGTAGGGTGTTGCACCAGTTGCTCTAGATCATGGAAGATAGCATAGTTGAAGGCTAGTTCACCAGGATGGTCAGTGAAGGGAAAGGAAAGCCAAAGCTGGTGGTGAACATTGAAATTTCCAAGAATGGAAATCTCAGCGAAGGTGTAGAAGGACAGAATGTGCTCCAATTTGGAAATTAAGTAGTCAAAGAATTTACTATAGTCAGAAGAGTTAGGGGAAAGATAAACAGCACAAATGAATTTAGTTTGAGAGTGTGTTAAGTTGAATCCAGATGGTGGAAAATTCGGAATACTCAAGAGCATGGGCACGACAGCAAGTTAAGTCGTTGCGCACATAGACGCAACATCCAGCTTTGGAATGAAAAATGAGAATAAAGAAAGTAGGAGGGAACAGAGAAGGGGCTACTGCCACTTGCCTCAGACAACTGTGTTTCGGTGAGGAAAAGAAGATAGGTTTAGTAGAGGAGAGGTGGTGTTCCACAGATCAAAAATTAGATCTAAGACCGCGAATGTTGCAGAAGTTAATGTAGAAAAAGTTGAGGGAGGTGTCAAAGCATTTGAGGTAATTAATAAGTGAGGCGTCCGACCTGGGAACATTTTTGGTCCCCTCCCCTGAAGGGGACTCCGTGGGGTTGCTTTGAGATCCCATTTTTCTTTTAAATTTTGATTTGCAAGTGAAGGGTGTATGTGTGGTAAGTGCATGTAGTTTTGTGTGAAGGAGAGCTATCTTTAGAGAGTAGGCTGTGACTGCCCCCTTGAGTTGTGAAACATAATGGAAAACGTTCAGCGAGATCACAACTAGCTTTAATGGAAGGTTCACAGCACCCCCTGAACTAATGATATTAGATCTCACTAGGAGTAAGTTATCGTTTCAGTAGGTGTCTGGGGTAAGTGTGTGTTTTCCTTCCAGGTAAAGTTGTAGGAGACTTAATTCTACTGATGTGCGTTACCATGATTAGTATGTGTCATGAAATTATTAAAAAAAGCACGACATTTAAGAGATATTTTTGGAGCGGACATGAGCATCGTCCCATTGGAGGTGAAGGGCTGATCGATTTTGACCAATAAACTAGTAAACAATGAACATTTCTCAGTGAAAATTTGCCTGGAGCAGCAAGAATAATCCTTTTTTCTAGCCTACCAATATAAATGTCAAACTCGCTATATTTATTTTAAAAAAATAAAAGTGTGTGATGGTATGTCAGTGTCGTGCGGACCTGTGCCTGTAGGATCTATTTGGAGGCTTCACACATTCGATAAATAATACATTATAAGACTACTGATGATGTGTTATATACGTTCATAATGACAACTGATCATCGTGCTTTCTCGGGCTAGGATATCAGCTCCATAGGCCCTTCTATCCACGAGTTTGAGCAAATCCGCTCCATAGACCCTTCTATCCACGACTTTGAGCAAATCCGCTCCATAGACCCTTCTATTCACGAGTTTGAGCAAATCAGCTCCATAGACCTTTCTATCCACGAGTTTGAGCAAATGAGCTCCATAGATCCTTCTATCCACGAGTTTGAGCAAAGATAACAGAGGGGTGTGGATCCCAGGGGATATTTTTCTATGGAGGGAAGATTTCGCACGCGACATTGCCTTTAGTCTTCTGTATATACATATATCTCTTCCGTCCTATATAGTGTCTTAATCTATCTGTCATCCACTTATGGTCATCGCTTTGTGATTTTACTGTTTTCTGATTGACTAATATATAACTTATCAAGGAAGTAATTACACACTCACTGACTCTTGATCCCATCACTCTCGCATCGTCCACCTTGGACTGACCTGTCTCCCCGCCGTGACCCTGCATTCTCTTCTTGACGTGACCTTCCCTCTCTGCGTCTTGGCAATCGATTTCCTCTAGATAGAGCTATAGTCACGCAAAATTTTATTATTATTATTATTTTATTATTATTATTATTATTATTATTATTATTATTATTATTATAAATATCATTATTATTATTATCATTATTATTTCTATTATTGTTATTATTATTATTATTATTATTATTATTATCATCATCATCATCAATATTATAATTATTATTGTTATTATTTTTATTATTAATGTTATCATTATTATTATTATTATTATTATTATTATTATTATTATTATTATTATTATTGTTGTTCGTGGTGCTTTTGTTGATTCAATATATATATATATATATATATATATATATATATATATATATATATATATATATATATATATATATATATATATATATATTGTTATGTCCGCTAGCCTACAGGACAGCTTGTCCCAGGAGTGCGGCCAACCGTTAAGGCGCGAGCAATATTTTTGGGGAATTTATTTCGACAATAATTTATTTCAGCAATTTTAAACTAAAATCTGGTCACACGAAGTTAGCCAAATTGTAGCACCAATTTCGGTGTACTGTTTTGATCGGCACTGGAGCCGAGCCGTATCTGACAATAACAAATACTCCCAGTACCAGCTTCAGCTCACTGAAGATGGAGGACGATTTAGTGCTTTGTTTGGCAGAGGCTTGCTTAGCAAAGCTCAAGCTGAAACGAAAGAGACACAAGCGTCTCTGGAGTCGTCAGAGGCTTCAAAGGAGGAGAGAAGAGAGTGTGGCCTTCAGACTACTTGTATAACTACGGAAGAAGACCAAGCAACGCTCACACAGTGAACTCGATTGAACAAGCATCAATTTCAAGATCTGCTGGCCCTTGTTGCTCCTTTAATTGAAAAGCAAGACACAAATATTCGGCAAGCAATTATTCCTGCAGAACGCCTTACTCTGACTCTGCGATATTTAGCAACAAGTATGTCTTTCAGGATTTCATGAGGTACATTGGTAAGATTGGGGAAGGCAATTTGGTATTATATATCTTACAAGTGTAGTTCCTGCTGCTGGTGCTGGTGGTGTTAGTGCTACTGCTGCTGCTGCTGTTGGTACTGGTGCTACTGCTACTACTACTATGGAATAATCTTTCTCAAGCATCCTTTTTTATAGTGGCCAGCTTGATATTTTATTGAACTTCTTGTTTGGGTGTAATGATTAAAATCTATCTATCTATCTATCTATCTCTCTCTCTCTCTCTCTCTCTCTCTCTCTCTCTCTCTCTTTTTTTTTTTTTTTATTTAAACTAGGTTACATGTGTTGTTCATACCAGAGGTCTGAGGCTATGGTATAGTTCAGGCCTATCTTGGCAACAAAAAGAAATACACAATATTTACAGAAGTGAGTCATAAATTGATAATTGAATAATAGTATATAGTTACACACTATCACAGCATTTATTGGTGTCACACTAGCACTTTAGCCACTCGTTCACGCCTCTTTTGTACGCCTGGAGGCATGTAGAGTGGTGTATGTTTGTTTCTTGCACCAACCGGTTCCTCTCTCTCGCAAAGGGCACAGTCTCTCTCTCTCTCTCTCTCTCTCTCTCTCTCTCTCTTTTTTTTTTTTTTTTATTTAAACAAAACTTAATACAAAGGAACATGTACCCAAAGGCGCACTGTCGTGTGCTACCTATTCTAAGGGTACTACAATCTATTTCTCTACAATATTTACAAGACTTAAAAATAGATAATATACAAGATGGTCAGCATGCAAATGGAGCACTATTCGTTTCACTTCACTAGCACTATTCACGCACTGCACTACACTGAGTGTCACGTCACAAAGAGTGTCAGAGGAGTTGGCAGTGTCTGTCTCCACTTATGTGCCATCAGTTTGACACTGTGAGTGTTCATCTCCTGGACGTGAGGCACCGCGGCCGTGAACAAGTTCCACATCCTGGAGACGCGTCCTGCGAAGGTGCGTTGATGCTGACACCCGTGGGATCGCGGCACCTCTACGGCGTCACCACCATTGAGCACCGTTCTCGTGCTCCGTGCGGTGACTCTTAGAGGATGACGCAGCCCTGCCAGATGTGGCACTCTTTGCACCTGTGCCTTATGGAACACTACGATCGCCGCCACGTCTCTGCGGTGTTCCAGTGAATCAAGGGACGCTCAGGCTCTGGGTGAGGTGGTAGTGCAGCATCTACTAGCCGTATGGCGCGGCGTTGGATGCTGTCCAGTCTCCTTCTGTGTGTGGCGGCACAGGACATCCAGGAGAGAGCTGCGTATTCAAGGTGGGGCCGCACCTGTGCCTTGTACAGCAGCAGTCTCCCTTCCTGTCGAGGAAACTGGCGATCCTTCTGAGAGCGGAGATCCTGTGAGAGGCTTTCTTGGCAATGGTTTTGACATGCCTGTCAAACCTCAGCCCTCGATCCACCTCCACTCCAAGTATCTTGACGTCATCTTGGAGTGGGAGCAGCAGCGCCAAAGACAACTTTCCTGCCATTGCTGCCATGGCGGCTGGGGACCGAGAGACAACCATTGCTTGTGTCTTCTCCGGCGCGAATGTCACTTGCCAGCGAGCACCCCACTCCTTTATCACTCGTAGCTGCTGATTGATGGCCTCAGCAGCCCGCCCACTGTCCTGGCGTGGATAGGTATAGGAGAGGGTGCAGTCATCAGCATAGGCCATGACTCCTGGCAGTAGCTGGAGAAGATCATCCACGTAGATATTCCACAGGAGTGGGCCAAGAATTGAACCCTGTGGCACTGATGCCTCCACAGGCAGGGACTCAGATGTTTGCCCGTTGACAACCACCTTGAGGCTTCTGTCCTGCAGGTAATTTCCCAAGAGTCGTAGCAAGCCACCCTGGATGCCTTTAGCACGAAGCTTTTCTAGTAATCCGTTGTGCCATACTTTATCAAAAGCTCCTGCTATGTCCAAAGCAACCACTATAGTGTCCTTGCCGTCGTCGAGGGCGTCCTGCCAATGCCTGGTGAGAAGCATCATTAGGTCGGAGGTTGACCTTCCAGGTCTGAACCCAAACTGTTGGTCTGAGAGGAGGGCATTGTCCTTGAGATGGCTACACACCACCTCTGCCACGACCCTCTCAAACACTTTACCCACCACTGACAACAGGGATATGGGTCTGTAGTTTTTGGGTCCGTCCTGGAGCTTTTTGTGTACGGAACTACTCGAGCCTCCTTCCACACTGAAGGCCAGACGTTTTCCCGTACACAAGTTGTGAAGACTTGGGTGAGAGGGCAGCCAGTTCCTGGGAGCATCGCTTCAGCAGGTGCGGGCTGATGTCATCAGGGCCGGTGGCTTTCTGTGTGTCCAGCCCCGCAATAATCGCTTCACCTGCTGATGCGTCACCTCCACCATGGTGACAGTCTTCTCACATTGCTGGACCAGCTGAGGCGGTGGCTGCTGTGGATTCCCGACCTTCATTTTTCCAGCAAACAAGGAAGCCAGCAACTGTGCCCTCTCCTTACTGCTGGTGGCGACAGTACCGTCCTGCTTGCTGAGGGAGGGATGGATTCTTGGTGGCCAGTTCCTTGTTTGTCCTTAACAAGAGACCACCAAGTTTTGTTTCCTACGCCAGTGCCACACAGTTTCCGGCGCAGGCTTTCCTCCCACTTTTTTAAGGCCCACTTGCTGGTTACCACCATCCTCCTGCATGCAGCCCTGTGCAGGTCCTTGTTGCGCCGAGTCGGGTTCCTCTTGTAGCGGAGCCAGGCAGCATACTTTGCCTCGGCAGCAACACGGCAACGGTAGCCAAACCATGGCTGATCCGTCGATCTGGTGGTGTATTCCCTGTGTGGGACGTGGCGTCTCTGGAGGGCGAGAAGGTGAGAGGTGAGTGCAAGTGCTTCACTCTCTGCTCCTCCCTGTAGCAGAGTGGCCCATGGGGTGTGGGTCAGGTCGCGGCGCAGGGAAGCCCAGTCTGCTTTGTTCCACAGCCAGATGGTGCGGGTGGTGGCCTCGTCCTGAGCCACGCCCACTTCCAGCTGTGTCAGTACAGCGTGATGGTCAGAGCTGCCCACGAGCCCCAGCTGATGACACTGAAGCTTGTCTTCCTGGTAGTCTGAGATGACAGGGTCTAATGTCCCTCCTCGTTCATGTGTGGGAAGGTGACATGATCTGTCAGACCCTGCACCTCCAGGAGATTCTCGTAGGCGTCTCTTTCCAGGTGGTGATTGAGATCCCCCACAATCAGCACGTGGCTGCAGCTGTGTGCCATCATCAGGTTGTCTAAGGTCTCAGTCAGGTACAGGAGTGAGTCAGGCCCTTGTCGCGGGGGGCGATACAGGGCACACAGCAGGAGGGCTGAGCGGTCTGCCAGCATTACTCGGAAGTACATCATCTCCATCATTGGAGGCGTGTCTATGTCGAGTAGCTGGGCCTGCATTCCTTCCTTGAAGCAGACAGCCACTCCACCTCCTGTTCGCTCCTGTCGGTCCCTCCTCACCCAGTGGGTGAAGCCCTGCATCCTGCCATACGTGGGCTCCACCTCACTGTTCAGCCATGTCTCGGTCACCACAACAACGTCTGCATTGTGTCGTTGCACACAGTTGTGGTATAAGTCTGCAAGGTTAGTCCGGAGACCACGGACGTTGCTAGAGACGACCTTTAGTTGGCGGCGGGGCAAGCTGGCTGTACCATGGTGAGGGATGGTAGTGAGCGAGGCCTGCTAGTCCGAGGTGGTGGTTAGGGTCCGCGGCCGACTGCTGGTACTGGTGAAGAGGAGTGGTCCACTGCCGCCCCTGGTTCTGATTCCAGATACCAGGCTGAGGAAGGAGTGGGCGAGGTTGTGGCAAGGACTGAAATGAAGTGAGGGGGTGGGCGGGCTGAGGCGCTGCAGGTGGGAAGGGTGTGGCTGTGTATCTTTCCACCGTAAGAAGCCGCTGTAGGAGACGCTCCTGACGTAAATCGTCAGTTCTGGCGTGGCAAGTAGCAGAAGTGTGTCCTTTCCGTGAGCAGTACTCACACACTTTTGCCTTGGCTCGCTTTTGTGTCTGCTTGGTGGCCTGGTGAGTCCTCAGTCCTTCGCTGGACACCCTCCTCGCGTCCTGCTGCACTTCCCTCTTAGATTTCTTTTTTCTCCAATCTCCTGAAGTGGTCTGAGGAGAGGTTCGTGGGCGAACAGAGGCACTGCGATCTACTCCGTTCGCTGTGTTTATGGAGGAAGAGTCCCTGCTGCTCTGTGTGGCGGTAGACTCTCTCTCTCTCTCTCTCTCTCTCTCTCTCTCTCTCTCTCTCTCTCTCTCTCTCTCTCTCTCTCTCTCTCTCTCTCTCTCTCTCTCTCTCTCTCTCTATATATATATATATATATATATATATATATATATATATATACTGTAACTTTGAAACTTTTAGTATCCACAAAAAAATAAATATATAAACAAGTAAGATGCCTTGGAAGGTGACTGACAATCAGAGCTAATAGAGAGAGAGAGAGAGAGAGAGAGAGAGAGAGAGAGAGAGAGAGAGAGAGAGAGAGAGAGAGAGAGAGAGAGAGAGAGAGAGAGAGAGAGAGAGAGAGAGAGAGAGAGAGAGAGAGAAAGGATACAGGCAAACATGGAGACAGATCATATAGAATTATTCTCTCCTGCAGATATTTCACGTTTCATTTCTTTAATGAGATTTAAAACTCTTGGAATGAATTCCAATTTAGCTTCAAATAGGTAAAGATTGAATTGCAGTCTCTACTATGTGCCCTATAGCAATCTCCACTTTATCAACCTTATTTCTTTTTTCCATATACCCCCCAATATTTTGAAGGATATCCATAACTGGGTCCTCGTCCTCCTTTCTTTTCACACTGCACCCCTGTGCGTGTGCTTTCTTCCTTTTAAGGGGAGTTTCCATTAATGAAAGGCTGCAAGCACCTGATGATTCATGACTGGCAGTCTCAGGTGTGTTACTGGTGCTTGACCCACAAGGAAAGCCTCTGCACTCATTAGACCCTTGACTCCAGCTCCCACATGGTTCACTGCCAAGAGGCTGGACATCTGGATCTTCTATGAGGCAGCCATCGCCTTCAATTGTAAATATCTGTCGGAAGAAAAAGAAGTCTTGTGATGCATTGTTACAAGACAAAGGTGCAACAACCTGAACATAAAAACATTCCAAAGGCAGTCAGCTAACCTAATCACTGCCTATTCATGTTCAGAGTCCAGGTTATATTCCAGTGGACACCAATTATAAAAATTAAATATCATTTCAAAAATTGTATGTACTGACAACGCAAAGTATCAATTAATGTATACTGACAGGTTAGTTATAAGCAACTGGAATCATGATTATATACCTAAAGATATATTTATTTAGATTAGGTTGATTAAAGAAGGTCCTAGGTCTGTATCATTTAGTCAAGATTGGTTGCATTTATGAATATATATTTTTCTACTTTTGTTTATTTAGTCTTAGGTCTCTGTGTATATGTACACACACACACACACACACACACACACACACACACACACACACACACACACACACACACACTTACTGTGTCTGCAGGAGGTATCACATATGTGGCTACTGTTGGTGCTTTTTCCACTAGTGAATCAATCAAGAAAGATGCACTATCAAATAGTTGCCAGGGTCTCCCCGGGCATCCTTTTGAACCACTGGGAGCATTCTTCATTTTGTTGTAAACATTCATGAAGTATGTCTTCAAGTTATATAACTTTATTCTTACATCAACTGAAAAAGAAATTTTGATATATAGAAATAGGTATAACAATTAGGAAACATTTCTTACAAAGATGGTGCCTCTCAAGTCAATTTAAGGTACGGTAAGCTCTGAATTCCGTGCATTACATATGTAGGTTAAGTTAGGTTAGTTTATGTTCCCAAGCTTCCTTGAGGATTAGGGAATTTGGACTTTTAAAGGCATTTCCTTACATTTTAAGTCCATACATCACTCATATATGCCTCCCTCACCCTCTTCTCGAAATCCCCCAAGCTTGCTTGGGGAATTTGGGTTGTGGATAGAGATAGGAAATATTGGGTGAAACTACAAATTTATCTGTAATAATTATATTAATGATAATAACTTCCATATTCTTTGTTAATCCAGGAAACATTAGAGATAAAAATATAACAAGATTCAGACTCGGGTGTAGCCAACATATTAGCCTGGTTAGGTAAGATCAGTTTAGGTTAGGTTAAGTTGAAAAATGATTAAAAAAAAATGTAACTGTAGGCAAAAAAAAATGCATCAGAAAAATGCTTTTTGGATTTTGGTCATTCTTCAGTGTAACCTAACCTAATTTAAAATGATCAAACCAAACCTAACCTAACCAGGGTAATATGCTGGCTCCACCCGGGTCGGAATCTTATTATTTTTCTTATCTCTACTGTTTTCTGGAATAAAAAGAACCTTATAAAAAGTTGGTGTTTTTTATCCTCCAAAAAAAATAAATAAATAAACAAATAAAAATATTTCCATCCCCCAAGCTTGTTGGAAGGGTTTGGTGGATATATGGGAAGGAGAAAGGGTTGGAGTCACTCTAATTAACATTTACATTTCATATAGTTGGGATGAAATAATGAAAATACTAACCTCCATTCAGTTGAGATAGTTCTGTATATTCCTCCCCAAGTTCCTTGGCAATGGCATCCAAGGCAGCCTGTTTCACCTTTGTTTTGGAGTACAGTGCATCTTTATGGTCCCATAAAATTTTTTTCTGTCTCACCAACTCCAACAAAGGAGCCTCAGAAGTCCGAGTCCATGGAATCTTGGTACTGGTAGCCATCACTTCAAAAATTGAATCTACTGTGGGCGATGAGGCAAGGATACACAGGACACTACGGTGGACTGGCCGGGGCTGCTTTGACTGGCTCTGTTTACTACTTTTTCACGGAGTAGGAGCTCTTGGCTGTTCTATATTCGGTTCTTGCCAACTATTAGTTGTTTTATTTACCTCCCAAATATTTAATAAAAGGTTACATAAGTAATAAACGTAAAATAAATGTTGGCTAGTGGGGCTTTCACCATTCTGGCTTCAACCAACTTTTTGGCAATAAATAACGCGCAGGACCGTCAACACGATAACCGTCAATTTATTGACAACTTTGACTCAGGTTTGTGTTTCTGGCAATTTATTGACGAAAATATTGCTCGTGTGACCGCGCCTTTACACTATCCAAACTTCTCAATATTGCAGCAGGGCATGATATTCTGCAAAGCAGGGCTCAATGCACAGAGCTACACCACTCTCATGACAGCAATATCGAGTGTTTGCACTTTTATTCCTGATTCATCAAAATTATAAACTTGCGGCTCAAAATTTGACCCATCTATTCAGTCCCATCTGCTGCCAGGTCTCATTAGGTTAAGTGCAGCAGGTACTCTTTCCCTCCCTCTTCAAAGTGGTGTTTTGCGGTGGGTAGACAATAAGATGCGAGGTGTGCCGCGTGTCTTGTCATTGCCTGGCTGCTGTGTGATTGTACTGGAGTCAAGGTCATCATACATATCATCGCCACCATCTTCACTTGGGACAGCAGATGACTGTTGCCTTACAATTGAAGATGGTCTAGACTCCTTTCTCTTTCTTTTCTTGTGTTCGGTGCATAAAGCCAGTTACACATGTCAGATGGGTAGATGTATGTGAAGGCCAAGGAGTGGGAGAAGGAGTGTGTGGTGGCGGAAACACGCCAAAATACTGTCCATTAAGCTGTTCATCTTCCTCCTTCATTTCCTGATCGAAAACATAATCAGGATCAGCATAACTGTCATCAGTACTGATGTCACTTGTCATCAAAAATATCTTCCTCAAAAGCTAATTGTTCAGCAATTTCTGCAGAAGTTAGAGAGCGGGGACGCCTGCCTGCCATCTTGACTCAGCCAGAGACAAGTGAGGGGCTGAGAGGTGAGTGGCGGGACGCAGACACGCAGTGGTCAATCAGGAGGGAAGGGGTGAGAGTGGGTGGCCTGTCCAGTTGCCAGAATAGTGGGCAAATGTGCTGATATATGCTAGACACCTCAACAAACATAATTAGTGTCGCTAGAGGGAATATCAAATGTATAGGAAGCGAAAAAGAGACGACCGTACTTGTATATGATTGACCACAGAGAGTAACCGCGGATTTCACGTACATGTACGTGCTTGACCTCATACGGGCTAGAAATCGTTCTGATAATATATGTGTAGAAAATTGGTAAGATCATGACAACGGAAAGGTGAAAGATGAGACATGTATCTAAGAAATTCAAACCACTAACTATTGATATAATGATGGAATATACCAAGGGATTCAACAATATATTAAAGAGAAGAGTAGGGATTAAGAAAAGAAAAATCTTTCTTTTTAGAATAGCTTTTTTTTTTTAGAATAGCTTTATTTTCCCTTTCTTTAATATATCTCTTCTCGTCAGTTTTTTTTTTTTTTTATGCCGTCGACATGTATCCTGTATAATATAGTTTTATCTCTTCAAAGACAAATGTTACAACTGGCAAGACACACCAACAAGAAATAAGAGATACAACTATACTATCGAGGATATATGTCCACGGAATAAAAAACTGACGAGAAGATACTGAAGGACATCATCTACAAGAATGTCAAACCAATCAACGAAGACGCAAAACTCACTCTCACAATTTACTACAAGACTAGAAAAACAAGCCAGCTTCTACTGCGTAACCGATCATCAGACAATAAGAGACACCCTTGCAAGAGGATCATGTCATCTACCACCACATGTGCAACAGCAAGGAATGTGGACCTTGCTCCTACATTCGGATGACACGAACCACGCTTTCAAGGCGACTCACATGTCACCTCACCAGCAGAGCAATAAAAGAACATTACAAAGGAAGACATCACGAGAAACTCACACGCAAAGATCTAAACGAAAACACCACCATATTAGACAGAGAACGTGACCCTCGCCACCTACTCTACCTCGTAGCCATATACATCAGTGAAAAACAACCTTCTATCAACATCCAAACAGAAAACAATCAAATCCTCCGCACACTCTCTCCTAAAAAATAACAGCTCGGCTGTTCGCTCGCTGCTTGAGCTGCTCTGCCTTTCCTCGTGTCCCGGTGTGAGACTGTTTTTTCTGCTCCCGTTGCCACTTCTGTTCCCTCCTTACCTTCTGCTCCTGCCAAGACTGCCAGGACTACTGCCTCCTCCTCTGCTACTATTGTGCCCGGCGCCTCTTGCCGCAGAGGTGTGAAGATGGACTGCACCCCAAACCCTGCCTCTACGTCTTGCCACACCCGGTTCTCTACTTCCGCCTCTCGAGTCCCGGCCGCACGGTCTTCTCGTCACCCTCACGCTGTGCTTCCCGCTGCTGCCGCCGTTCCTCCGTCTGCTCCTGTACCTTCCTTTTCTTCGCGTTCGGTTGCACCCGCTGCTACTCCCTTGGCTTCCTCGGATCGTCCCTCTGCTGCCCGGACAGGTTTATCTGACACTTTTTGCCCTGCTCCTTCCTCATCCTCCTCACCGGAGGAGTGTCAGAATGATGGCTTCACCCTGGTGACTCAGACCAAAAGAGATCGCCGTCGCCCCCTCCCAGTGCGGCACGTCCCTCGGTGGGAGTGTCCCGTGCCCAGAGGTCCCAGGCCAACTTTCCAACCTTCCGTGTTCCACCCCAGGAGGGCTTCGGTACCTCGTACGACGTGGTAGCAGCTCTGAAGGAGGACTACAGTCACCTCCATATGCAAAACATCATCGGGAGGGACGGGAGCACGGTTCTACTCCCTCAGGACGAGGACACCTGCAAAACACTCCAAGCTATTGCCTCCGAGAAAGGGGCATTCTTAGACATCACGGAGCTTTCTTTCACCAGACAGCCAGCTCACGAAGCGCATTATTATGGGGTATCCCCTCCACATGCCTCCTTCCCTCCTACGTCGTCACCCGCAAGTAGAGGAGGATACACGTTGTGTTACTCCTCGAGACAGGGAGGAAACCAGGCAGGATCTGGTATCATTGCGTGGTCCTCTCCCCACCCAGATCGACCTTGGAAACTGGGGCGTGTTCTACCTTCGCCCATACACACCGGAACCCCTCAGGTGCTATCGTTGTCAACGGTCGGACATTACCAGGCGAATTGCTCGCGTCCCTCGGTGTGCGGCATCTACAGCAGCCTACACGAGACACGTCAATGTCTGACACGATACAAGGCGAAGCAGGTGGTCACTCACAAGTGCCCCAATTGTAGCGAGAGTCACTACGCCTGGAATCCAGCCTGCCCAGCACGTCAGTAGAGGGTTTTGCAGGGTCGGGTACGCCAGGTACAATGGGTGCAGGACCAGCAGCGTGCCGCTATAACACCTGCTTCACCAGGAACGTTCGTGTGGGGCCAGCAGCGGTCCATCCCCGACAACACCAGTCCGCAGCTAACCCAACAAGACTTTCCTCCTCTGTTGCCGACTGCCTCACAGCTTCCGTCCTCCCAGCGACCTTCACAATCTCAAACGGTCCAAACCGTCTCGCCCCTACCCAGCCTCCTGCTCCTCCTCGCGACTCCATCCCCGTCACCAAGGACCTTCTCCGCAATTATGCCAAGGAATTATCCCTGGCAATGGGTCAACTTTTCAGCAGCATCACGGGTGCTACATTTGATCTCCAGGCCTTCAACAGAGCGGCAGACGTCGTTTCGAGCAAAATCGCGGAGAAGCTGATACGGCAGGCAGAGGAACTCACAGTTCCAGCCCCCAGGCACCAGTGCAACCAGTTCCCTCTCCCAGAGTGAGAGCGCCTCCAGCTCCAGCCAGCGCTTCCTCCCATTGTAGTCCCAGTAGGTGGTTTCCCTTGCCCCTGGAGCCAATTTTTTGTGTAGCTGTTTTTTATGGGAAAACACAAAAAACATTCAGGTTCTCGTGAGGTGGCTGACCTGGCCCACGAGACGTCATCTTCAGGTCTGAGTAAGGAGGAGGATTCCCCTCCACAAGGGCCTCCCACAGCAGTCTCTTGTTCTGGAAGTTTTTTTGAGGGATGCATTTCTGCTGCATATGATTCTCTTGTAATGGTAAATGTTAATCCATCATTTTCCTATCATGCCTTGCACTCACTTCTCAAGGCGTATGGTACGGTTGTTCGCATTCGACTGGTTTATGATAAGGACTTTCCTTCTAACCGATGCTATGTAACGTTTATGTCATGTGATGAAGCTCGTTTAGCTTATGAACATGTAGCATCTCTGCCCTCGCCGGCCATGGCTTTAAAACTGAATTTCTCCAGTCACGTAATATTTCAGACAGTGACATGGATTACATCCCAAATGTTTTTGAAAACTATTTAGAGAATTCAGTTCCAGCAGTCCGCCAGATCCCACCTCCACGTTGGTTTGTGGCGTACTATAGAAATGGGCGTGGAATTTCATCCATGCCTCCCGGTACCTGTCCAAAGAAATCGGCACGATTCCTGAGGGAATCTGAAAAAGTATGGGAAGGGGGTGCTTGTGCGAGCAAAAGATCTTACGCAAGCTAGGATGTTGCAACATCTCCCATGCCCTTCTGACAGCATGTTTGAGACTGTTAAGGCTCATCCCACCTTTAACTATAGCAAAGGTTGTGTTTATAGCCAAGACCTCTATGAATTCCCAGAAGAGGAAATACTAGCAATGTGCCCTAGCTCAGTACAAAAGGTGACTAAGATGAGGAACTCCTCCAACATGGTCCTTCTCACTTTTTGGGTCCACCCTTCCTGACCGTGTTAATATCGGTCCTATCAACCTTAGGGTGAGGCACTTTGTTTCTCGCCCTCTTCAGTGCTTCTCATGCTATGGGTACGGTCACGGGAAAAGCTCGTGTAAGGAAGCTTCCCGATGTGGTAATTGCTCTGCACTCGACTCGCATTCAGAGGAGCATTGCAATGGTGCAGCTTATTGTTTTCATTGTCGTGATGCTCACCAGGTACGTTCCAGGCAATGCCCCAGGTATCGCCTGGAGCAGGACATTCTACAGCTTGCCAATAGTCAGTTTATCAGCCTCGGTAGCGCCCGCCGTGAACTCCTGTACCGCCAGAAGGACGGTACTGGTGCGACATCCTATGCTTCATTGGCCGCTCGCTCTTCGGCTGAGTCTGCCGGTCCGAAGACAACTCCTCCTGCTACCTCTCGCTCTGTTGGGGCGGGTGGTCCTGTTTATCTGGCTAACAGGTTTGCCATTTTGGCTGATGACTCGGTTGAGTCATCTCTTAGAAGTGACGAGAAAATACGGACTTGACCAAAGTTACCCATGTAGTAGATGTCCATTTGCCACCTGTATCTCCTAAGCCTTTCAAGGGTCTAACTAAGCGGCACCGCGGCTCTGCGGAGTCGTTAGATTTAGCTCAGCATAAGCAGTCTAAGTTTTCTCCCGGTGCTTATAATCGTGAGTCCTCCAGGGACCGCTCTGCTAGGGTAGCTCCAGTAGTTTCTGTCCAGCCTTCTGTGACGCCCTCCGTCTCAGATCGGGCTTCTTATGATGAGGACGGTCTGAGCATGGAGACGTCCGATGATATTGTCACAGCCGTCCCTCGTGGACCAACTGTATCGGAAAGTGCAGTCCTGCCTGATCCTCGTCCTCCGAGGACCAGTAAAAGTGATGATAGTTCGCATCACCCACCGATAAGCCGAAAGGCTGAGGTCCAACGACCCGGCACACCTCAATTCCCGGTGTCTTCTCGTCGTTTGATTAGTTCTAGTCAGGTCAGTCACGGGCAGCCTCAAAAGGCTCGCTCGTCCACTGCACCCAAATAGTCGTCTTCAAGCTTCTACAATGGAACTGTAGAGGCCTTCGCGCCTCGTGGGGAACTCCGAGCTTTGCTGTCGGAGTTCTCTCCAGCCTGTGTAGCTCTACAAGAGACTATGATAGGTGATAGTACTTATTCTAGTCCTCCTGGCTATCGTGGTTTTTTTAACACTCCTTTCCCTGACCAGGGCCACCACGGTGGCACAGCTATTCTAGTCCGTCAGGATATACCTGTTATCCCGGTACAACTTAACTCTCCCCTTCAGGTGGTTGCTGTTAAGGTCTTTATGGGACGACTGTACACCATCTGCAGTTTATATCTCCCTCCTCGGCTTCCTGTCTCCAGGGGTGAGCTTGACGGCCTGGTGCGTCAGCTGACTCCGCCTTTTCTTTTGTTGGGAGATTTTAACGGCCGTCACCCATTGTGGGATGAAGGTGCTAGTAATCCTCGTAGGTTTTAATCGGTTTTTTTATTGAGGATGAGGGATTGGAGATTTTAAATTCTGGGGATGTTACACATTTCCACAGTCCTACTGGGACTTTTACAGCTATCGATCTTTCTCTTTGTACATCTAATTCTTTCCTTGATTTTAATTGGCGAGTCCTACCGGATTTACACGGTAGTGACCAATTTCCGATTTTTTTGTAATCTGTGAAATCTGAGCCACAGTCCAGGCCACCACGCGGGGTTTTAGACAAGGCAGATTGGCATCGATTCACAGACCTTAGCTCTTTTATTCGTCCGCTGGCTGACTTTTCTAGTTGTGCTGAGGCTGTTGATTATTTTACTGATTTTTTTATTTCTTTAGCCCTTCAGACAATCCCTAGGACGTCAGGTCGCTTTACTAAGCGTCCCGTTCCTTGGTGGAACGCAGCATGCACTGCAGCGGTTAAAGAGAAACGGTCAGCTTTCTCTCGTCTCCGGCGACATCGTGGGGACCCACAGTGCCTGGAAGCTTTTCGGCGATGCCGAGCTCGGGCCCGCCGCATTTTGAAAGAGGCACAAAGAGCCTCGTGGAAAGCCTATGTCTCTTCCATAAACGTCCGCACCCCTCTTACGGATGTCTTCAACAAAGTCCGCCGAATTGCTGGGAAGTATTCTGCTCCTTCCCCACCAATTTTGTTGTCTGCTGGGCGAACGGTGGCAGACCCTAGGAATGTCGCTGACCTCTTTGCGGAGCACTTTGCCAGTGTTTCCCAGAGGCATCCTGCAGCTCCGGGCGCACGTCACCGCCAGAGAATGGAATCTCTCGGCATAAACTTTTCTTCCGCTGGAGGGGAGTCTTATAATGTCCCTTTCTCTGCTTCCGAGTTGCGGACTGCTTTGTCCCAGTGTCACGACTCTTCTCCTGGGCCAGATGATATACCTTATGCCTTCTTGCGCCACATGTCTGACACTGCTTTTAACTTTCTTTTAAATCTTTATAATATGATTTGGCATACCGGTGACTTTCCATCTTCTTGGGCTGTGGCAGTGGTTCTCCCATTTCCGAAGCCTGGGAAAGATAATCTCCAGGCTACGAACTACCGTCCTATATCTTTAACGTCCTGTATTTGCAAAGTGTTAGAAAAGATGGTAAATATAAGACTCATGTGGTATTTGGAGAGGGGGAAGTACTTGTCACCGGTACAGTACGGCTTCCGAAAGATGAGGTCTACTACTGATGCTCTTTTATCCCTAGAGTCTTCCATTTGTGAGGCCTTCGCTAATCACCACCATCAAGTAACAGTCTTTTTGACCTGGAGAAGGCCTACGACACGGCTTGGTGTCATGGCATTTTACAGTCTTTGTTTAATTTTGGCCTTCGTGGCCACCTTCCTATTTTTATCCAGCAGTTTTTATCCAGACGTTTTTTACGGGTTCGAGTTGGGAGTGTTCTCTCCGATGCTACAGCTTTAAATGACGGTGTCCCACAGGAAGTATTCTTAGTGTTACGCTATTCGCAGTTGCAATAAATGGTGTTATAGATACTCTACCGGATGGCATTCACAGTTCTTTATATGTGGACGACTTGTGCATCTCTTTTGCTGCTTCTAGGATGTCACTGATTGAGCGCAAGCTCCAACTGGCGATCAATAGGGTGTCCAGTTGGGCCAACATGAACGGTTTTCGATTCTCCACCTCGAAGACCGTAGCCATGCATTTTGTCGCAACCGTGGTGTCCATCCAGACCCGGATTTATACCTCGCCAATAGACGCCTCTCATGCGTGGAGGCGACTCGATATCTTGGCCTTTTATTTGACAACCGTCTCACCTGGGTTCCCCATTTCGTTCTCTTAAGGCGTCTTGTCGGCAGGCACTATCCCTTCTTCGGGTTTTAAGTCATACCTCTTGGGGTGCGGACAGGGACACGTTGCTGTTGCTTCACCGTACACTCATACTTCCGAAGCTGGAATACGGCTGTGAGATCTACTCATCCGCAACAGATGCACGACTACGCTCGCTTGACCCCGTGCATCATGCTGGGGTCCGCTTGGCTACGGGTGCATTTCGGACATCTCCAATACCTAGCCTTCTAGTGGATGCTGGTTTCTGGCCGCTCGACCTCCGGCGCCAGTCTTCGATGCTCCGGTGTTGGTTTCGCACCCACCGTCTGCCTGATTTTGTCCCCTGTGTGTCAATGTTGCGGGACTCGCGCTCGCAGGCGTATGTCACTCGACCGAGTCTCCCTAAACCTTTTGGCCTACGTGTTGCAAATCTCATGGCAGAGTTATCTATCGACCCCACTCCTGTGTACTCTTTCCGTCTCCCGCGAGTTGGTTATTGGCAGCTTCCTGTTATCTCATTATGCCCTGCCATGGATGGCAAGAAGGATTTTTGCCAGCTCTGTCCCACACACGGTTTTAGAACACTTTTTTATGCATTCTGATGATATCCCTGTTTTTACTGATGGCTCCAAATCCGACTCAGGCGTTGGATTTAGTGTGGTTTTCCCTCTTTTATCGGTCTGGCAGCCTTCCTTCAGTGGCGTCCGTTTTTACTGCGGAGCTGTCTGCCATAGTCCTAGCTTTACAAATAATTTTACTCTACCGGTTTCGTCTTTTACAATTTTTAGTGACTGTCGCAGTGCTCTTACTTCTCTCTCTTGCACTATATCCTTTAACCCTTTGGTTTTATCAGCCCTGGAGTGGCTATACCTTCTTACACAACGAGGATATCGTGTTGGGTTCTGTTGGGTTCCTGGTCATGTTGGTGTTCCAGGGAATGAACATGCAGATCGCCTCGCTAAAGAGGCAGCAAGTCGCGCTCCATCTCCTGCGTCTGTTCCGTTTCGAGATGTCTTTCCTCTAATTCGTGAGGCAGTTGCAGCAATCTGGCAGAGGAGATGGCTAACGGGGGTCGCAACCTCGAAAATGGGAGAGATCACTATTTCCTCTATCCCTCACTGGACATACACCCATGTTCGAGATCGACGTTTACAGACTTTATTGGCGCGACTGCGTATAGGTCACACGTACCTTACAGGGACAACCTTTGTCTGTGAGGTACCTGTTGACCAGGTCCTTGGGCACCCTCAACCTTACTGTGATGACTGCAGAATTATTAGGAAAGATCAAGAATGGTGCCGCTTACCGTGCGGCACCTATTGGTAGAAAATTCTGAAGATTCAAGATTGTCACAAGTGGTGTGCCCTAGTTTGATAGAGTTTGAAAATTAGAACGACACCGCTACCTCTACCGCTGTCGCGGTAGAGATAGCGGTGTCTATTATATCTCAAAGGTCCTTGGACCAAAGTGTCTGGCTCAAGGCCATGACGTTTTAGATTTTTGGGAGAAGCTGGCCTTCTCCCAAAGCTGTGATTTTATTTGATTTTAATATATGTATTTTAATGTTTTATGTATATTATTGTAGCTTTTGTTTTTAATTACCATTATTTGATTTTATCGTTTTCTTTGTTTTAGTATTTTATGCATTTTATTTAAGTTTATTATATGTATTTTAATGTTTTATTGAATTTTATTTTAGTTTTAGTATTTTTGTTACCTTTGATTTTATCTTTTTAATTTCTTTTAGTTTAAAAGTAAAATATCGTAGCGGCGCCATATGACCGTTGATGTTGCGGCGCCTAATATTAAAATCCATCCATCCCTGAAGAAACACATCAATTCTATCTGTCAGTGGAACTGCCTATTCAGGCAGCTCTCCTCCTTGTTAGAGGTGGCTCAGAATGACACGGTTGACATTTTCATGTTACAAGAGACGTGGCTCTCAGAGAAGTCCACCATCTCTTTCCTTTGGCTTTCCACCGTCATCTGATGCTGGCAGGTCTTCTGTTCTCTGTACTAGACTGTGAAGTACAATCCATCTTATGCGTCATTTACAATGTCTAGGCCTAAGCATTACTTGATATGCATGACCTCTTTCAGCTGGCTGCCTATGACACAGTGCTTGCTGTGGAGACTTTAATCACCACTGGCTTTTACAGACCACCTAATGAGGCTGGCCGCCACCTATTTACGTGTCATTCAGATTATGGGACCTTCCACCTGCCAACGATGTCCAGTGACACACATATACTTCCCCCAGATGGGAACCGCCTTGTCGTGGTGGGGGCTTGCGTGCCCTGTGACCTGGCGAGCTAGGCTAGAGGGGCTTAGGCCCTGCTCTGCCCTTTCGAGGGGAGAGGGCTACCCATGCTAGTAAGGTCGCCAGTGAGGCCAGACTAAATGGTTCCTACGTAGGCTGCCAGTGGACCAGCGGAGCCACCTGCTGGAGGATCGCCCAATAGGGGCCGTCCTGTGCTGGATGGTTGGGTGTCCAGGCTGGGATGCTTTGGGAGGGAAGTCTCAGCTCTGTCGTGGACAAACTTTCGTATCATGTGGGACCTTTTTTTAAAACGACTGGTCCGCATGGGGACGAGGTACCCCGTCCACGGCAGCCAGCGCTCCCTCCCATTGTAGTCTCAGTAGGTGGTTTCCCATGCCCCTGGAGCCATTTTTTGTTTAACTTTATATATATGGTGAAACACAAAAAACTGTCAGGTTCTCGTGAGGTGGCTGACCTGGCCCGCGAGACGTCATCTTCAGGTCTGAGTGGGAAGGAGGATTCCCCTCCACAAGAGCCTCCCAGCAGTCTCCTGTTCTGGGAGTTCTTCTGAGGGACGTATTTCTGCTGCATATGACTCTTTGTGATGGTAAATGTTAACCCATCATTTTCTTATCACGCCTTGCACTCACTTCTCAAGGTGTATGGCACGGTTCTTCGCATTCGACTTGTTTATGATAAGGACTTTCCTTCTAACCGCTGCTATGTAACGTTTCTGTCATGTGATGAAGCCCGTTTGGCTTATGAACATGTAGCATCTCTGCCCTTGCTGGCTCTGGCTTTAAGACAGAACTTTTCCACTCTCGCAATATTTCGGACAGTGACACGGACTACATCCCAAATCTTTTGACAACCATTCAGAGAATTCAGTTCCTGAAGTCCGCCAGATCCCGCCTCCACGTTGGTTTGTGGCCTACTACAGAAATGGGCGCGGAATTTCATCCATGCCTCCGGTACTTGTCCAAAGAGATCGGCACGATTCCTGAGGAAACCTCAAGAAATACGGAAGGGGTGCTAGTGCGAGCAAAGATATCACGCAGGCAAGGATGTTGCAACATCTCCCATGCCCTTCTGACAGCATGTTTGAGACTATTAAGGCACATCCCACCTTTAATTACAGTAAAGGTTGTGTGTACAGTCAGGATCTTTATGAATTTCCTGAGGAGGAAATACTAGCAATGTGTCCTAGCTCAGTCCAAAAGGTGACTAAGATGAGGAACTCCTCCAACATGGTCCTTCTCACCTTTTTGGTTCCACCCTTCCTGACCGTGTTAATATCGGACCTATTAATCTTAGGGTGAGGCGTTTTGTTTCTCGCCCTCTTCAGTGTTTCTCATGTTATTCGTACGGTCACGGTAAAAGCTCCTGCAAGGAAGCTTCCCGATGTGGTAATTGCTCTGCACTAGACTCACATTCTGAGGAGCATTGCAATGCTGCTGCTTATTGTTTCATTGCCGTGATGCTCACCAGGTACGTTCCAGGCAATGCCCTAGGTATCGCCTGGAGCAGGACATTTTACAGCTTGCTAACAGTCAGTTCATCAGTTTAGGTAGCGCCCGCCGTGAACTCCTGTACCGCCAGAAGGACGGTACTGGTGCGACATCTTATGCTTCATTGGCCGCTCGCTCTTCAGCTGAGTCTGCCGGTCCGAAGACAACTCCTCCTGCTACCTCTCGCTCTGTTGGGGCGGGTGGTCCTGTTCATCTGGCTAACAGGTTTGCCTTTTGTCCAATGACTCGGTTGAGTCATCTCTTAGAAGTGACGAAAATAATACGGACTTGACCAAAGTAACCCATGTAGTAGATGTCCATTTGCCACCTGTATCTCCTAAGCCTTTGAAGGGCCTGACCAAACGGCACCGCGGCTCTGCGGAGTCGATAGATTTAGCTCAGCCTAAACAATCTAAGGTTTCTCCCGGTGTACATGATCGTGAGTCCTCCAGGGACCGTTCTGCAATGGTAGCTCCAGTTGTTTCTGTCCAGCCTTCTGTGACGCCCTCCGTCTCAGATCGGGCTTCTTGTGATGAGGACGGTCTTAGCATGGAGACGTCCGATGATATTGTCACAGCCGTCCTCGTGGACCCGCTGTATCAAAAGTGCAGTCCAGCCTGACCCTCGTCCTCCGAGGACCGGTAGGAGTGATGATGGTTCGCATCACTCACCGGTAGGCCGAAAGGCTGCGGTCCAACGACCCGGCACATCTCAACTCCCGGTGTCTTCTCGTCGCTTGATTATTTCTAGTCAGGTGAGTCACGGGCAGCCTTCAAAAGGCTCGCCCGTCCACTGCACCCAAATAGTCATCTTCAAGCTTCTACAGTGGAACTGTAGAGGCCTTCGCGCCTCGTGGGGAACTCCGAGCTTTGCTGTCGGAGTTCTCTCCAGCCTGTGTAGCTCTACAAGAGACTATGCTAGGTGATAGTACTTATTCTAGTCCTCCTGGCTATCGTGCCTTTTTAGCACTCCTTTCCTGACCAGGGCCACCACGGTGGCACAGCTATTCTAGTCCGTCAGGATATACCTGTTATCCCGTTACAACTTAACTCTCCCTTCAGGTGGTTGCTGTTAAGGTCTTTATGGGACGACTGTACACCATTTGCAGTTTATATCTCCTCCTCGGCTTCCTGTCTCCAGGGGTGAGCTTGACGGCCTGGTGCGTCAGCTGACTCCGCCTTTTCTTTGTTGGGAGATTTTAACGGCCGTCACCCATTGTGGGATGAAGGTGCTAGTAATCCTCGTGGGGTTTTAATCGGTTCTTTTATTGAGGATGAGGATTGGAGGTTTTAAATTCTGGGGATGTTACACATTTCCACAGTCCTACTGGGACTTTTACAGCTATCGATCTTTCTCTGTGTACATCTAATTCTTTCCTTGATTTTAATTGGCGGGTCCTACCGGATTTACACGGTAGTGACCACTTTCCGATTTTATTACAATCTGTGAACTCTGAGCCACAGTCCCGGCCCCACGCTGGGTTTTAGACAAGGCAGATTGGCCTCGATTCACAGACCTTAGCTCTTTTATCCGTCCGTTGGCTGACTTTTCTACTTGTGCTGAGGCTGTTGATTATTTTACCGATTTTTATTTCAGTAGCGCTTCAGACAATCCCTAGGACGTCAGGTCGCTTTACTAAGCGTCCCGTTCCTTGGTGGAACGCAGCATGCACTGCAGCGGTGAAAGAGAAACGGGCAGCTTTCTCTCGTCTCCGGCGACATCGTGGGGACCCGCAGTGCCTGGAAGCTTTTCGGCGCTGCCGAGCTCGGCCCGCCGCGTTTTGAAAGAGGCACAAAGAGCCTCTTGGAAAGCTTATGTCTCTTCCATTAATGCCCGCACCCTCTTACGGATGTCTTTAACAAAGTCCGCCGAATTGCTGGGAAGTATTCTGCTCCTTCCCCACCAGTTTTGTTGTCTGCTGGGCGAACGGTGGCAGACCCTAGGACTGTCGCCGACCTCTTCGCGGAGCACTTTGCCAGTGTTTCCCGGAGGCATCCTGCAGCCCCGGGCGCACGTCACCGCCAGAGAATGGAATCTCTCGGCATAAATTTTTCTTCCACAGGAGGAGTCTTATAATGTCCCTTCTCTGCCTCCGAGTTGCGGACTGCTTTGTCCCAGTGTCATGACTCTTCTCCTGGCCCAGATGATATTCCTTATGCCTTCTTGCGCCACATGTCTGACAGTGCTTTTAACTTTTATTAAATCTTTATAATATGATTTGGCATACCGGTGACTTTCCATCTTCTTGGGCTGTGGCAGTGGTTCTCCCATTTCCGAAGCCTGGGAAAGATAATCTCCAGGCTACGAACTACCGTCCTATATCTTTGACGTCCTGCATTTGTAAAGTGTTAGAAAAGATGGTAAATGTAAGACTCATGTGGTACTTGGAGAGGGGAAGTACTTGTCATCGGTACAGTACGGCTTCCGAAAGATGAGGTCTACTACTGATGCTCTTTTATCCCTAGAGTCTTCTATTTGTGAGGCCTTCGCTAATCACCACCATCAAGTAACAGTGTTTTTGACCTGGAGAAGGCCTACGACACAGCTTGGTGTCATGGCATTTTACGTTCCTTGTTTAATTTTGGTCTTCGTGGCCACCTTCCTATTTTTATCCAGCAGTTTTTATCCAGACGTCTTTTACGGGTTCGAGTGGGAGTGTTCTCTCCGATGCTACTGCTCTAAATGACGGTGTCCCACAGGAAGTATTCTTAGTGTTACACTATTCGCAGTCGCCATAAATGGTGTTATAGATACTCTACCAGATGGCATTCACAGCTCTTTATATGTGGACGACTTGTGCATCTCTTTGCTGCTGCTAGGATGTCACTGATTGAGCGCAAGCTCCAACTGGCAATCAATCGAATGTCCAGTTGGGCCAACATGAACGGTTTTCGATTCTCCACCTCAAAGACCGTGTCTATGCATTTTGTCGCAACCGTGGTGTCCATCCAGACCCTGATTTATATTTAGCCAATAGACGCCTCTCATGCGTGGAGGCGACTCGATATCTTGGCCTTTGTTTGACAACCGTCTCACCTGGGTTCCCCATTTCCGTTCTCTTAAAGCGTCTTGTCGGCGGCACTATCCCTTCTTCGGGTTTTAAGTCACACCTCTTGGGGTGCGGACAGGGACACGTTGCTGCTGCTTCACCGTACACTCATACTTCCAAAGCTGGAATACGGCTGTGAGATCTACTCATCCGCAACGGATGCACGACTACGCACGCTTGACCCCGTGCATCATGCTGGGGTCCGCTTGGCTACGGGTGCATTTCGGACATCTCCAATACCTAGCCTTCTAGTGGATGCTGGTTTCTGGCCGCTCGACCTCCGGCGCCAGTCTTCGATGCTCCGGTGTTGGTTTCGCACCCACCGTCTTCCTGATTCTGTCCCTTGTCTGTCAATGTTGCGGGACTCGCGTTCGCAGGCGTATGTCACTCGACCGAGTCTACCTAAACCTTTTGGCCTTCGTGTGGCAAACCTCATGGCGGATTTGTCCATCGACCCCACTCCTGTCTACTCTTTCCGGCTCCCACGAGTTGGTTATTGGCAGCTTCCGGTTGTTTCATTATGCCCTCCTGCCATGGATGGCAAGAAGGATTTTCTGCCAGCTCTGTCCCACACACGGTTTTTAGAACACTTTTTATCCATTCTGATGATATCCCTGTTTTTACTGATGGTTCCAAATCCGACGCAGGCGTTGGGTTTAGTGTGGTTTTCCTCTTTTATCGGTCTGGCAGCCTTCCTTCGGTAGCCTCCGTCTTTACTGCGGAGTTGTCTGCCATATTCCTAGCTTTACAGATTATTTTACTCTCCCGGTTTCGTCTTTTACAATTTTTAGTGACTGTCGCAGTGCTCTTACAGCTCTCTCTTTTATTTCCCTTCACCCTTTGGTTTTATCAGCCCTGGGGTTGCTATATCTTCTTACCAACGAGGATATCGTGTTGGGTTCTGTTGGGTCCCTGGTTACGTAGGTGTTCCAGGGAATGAACACGCAGACCGCCTCGCTAAAGAGGCAGCAAGTCGCGCTCCATCTCATTCCCCTGTTCCGGTTTGAGATGTATTTCATGCAATTCGTGTGGCGATTGCAATAATTTGGCAGAGGAGATGGCTAACGGGGGTCGCAACCTCGAAATTGGGAGAGATTACTACTTCCACACTCCCTCAGTGGACTTACACCCATGTCCGGGATCGACGTGCACAGACTTTATTGGCGCGACTTGGTATAGGTCACACGTATCTTACACAAAAGTACCTCGTGACCAAGGACCCTCAACCTTACTATGATGACTGTTTGTTGGTGGAGTGCCCTTGTTTGATCGAGTTACGACACCGCTACCTCTACCGCTGTCGCAGTAGGGATAGCGGTGTCTACTATCTCTCAAAGGTTCTTGGACCAGCTTCTCTGGCCCCTGGCCATGACGTTTTTAGTTTTCTGGGAGAAGCGGGCCTCCTCCCCAATTTGTAAATTTTATTTCTTATGTATTTTAATGATTTATTTAATTTTATTGTAGTCTTAGTTTTTAGTTAACTTTAATTTTATTTTTTAACTACTTTTAGTTTTTTTTTTAAATATAGTTGCGGCGCTATATGACCCCAGCTGTTGCGGCGCCTAAGGCAAATCCATCCCTCTATCATGGAAGCTGCTAGACAGGCGATCCCTCTCGCCAAACCTCACACCCGCATCTACAGGGATGCCAAGCACTGCAGGATTTACTCAGAGGAATCCACGCGCCAAGTGGATATCACAGTGACAGGACCTCTGCCTGAATACAGGCATAAATGGGCAGGAGATTTTCTCTAATGCATGTTTCGTTGAAGGTGATGGCTAATTCAGCATTCACTATCTTTCTGAGGCTATTATCTTTATTCCTAAAGAGAGTCTTATTCTCTTTTAACAGCCTGTTTATGACTTCTCCGTAGGTGGTCATTTTTTGCTAGATCCGGGATTTCGGCTCATAGAGCCTTCTTCAGTAGCGTAGTTTTTTCAGGGTGTAGGTGAGAATGTGCTGTACTGGCCGTGTAGTGCCCAGCCCACATTTAAGCGCACTGCATGGCCAATATAGCACATTCTCACCTACACCCTGAAAAACTACTCTACGCAAAAAAAAATACCATCTACGGAGAGGTAATAAACAGACTATTAAAAGAGAATAAGACTCTCTTGGGGAATAAAGAGAATATCCTCAAAAAGATAGTGAATGCTGAATTAGGTATCACCTTCAACGAAACATGCACACACACACACACACACACACACACACACACACACACACACACACACACACACACACACACGATCCCGAGCTGTTCCACACTGTAGCAAGACAGAATACGCATACCCTATCGTCTATAATATTTTTGCTGATCAGAAACTCCGTTTAAGAAATCAAATATCACACAAAACTAGTTGTAAGCGTAGAAAAAGGACTGGATAAATACTGGGCTTCACAATCAGTCTGGTCAAATCTAGCTAAATTATATAAGTGATTCGATAGAATACAGCAAGTAAAAAACTACTGAAACTTAATGTTGCATTGGATATGAGTGGGCACATGGATCTATAACAAAATTAACAGGGACAGAATAAATATTCACTGCAATCGGACATCTACGTTTTTCCTCTATTGCTATCTTCTTTTCCTTTTATCATCCTCACCTCT